>NW_028280777.1:472500-620000 GCF_059751285.1 Brachycentrus maculatus
ACAAATATTAGGTTATGATAATTTTGCGCTATTTATTTTGAATAAGGTGGAGATATAAAGGTTGATTGACCTTGAGAGATATTTGGGTATAAAACAACTGTTGAAATAATTTCAATATTCCTTCCTTCCTTCAACCCTTATCCGCACTAAAATGGTGCATAAGGCACCGCATCATACAAACGCAGTGTTATTTTGATCGTTAACACATGAAGGAAAGGTAATCAGCTCTCCGCTTAGGGACCAGTCCAGGGTAATATTGAATAAATATTATAGTAAAAAAATAATTCTAATATTTATTCAGAATTTTTTATTTGACCCAGTACGGTAGCCAAGTGTGCTGACCATTATACTACGGAGGTAGATATTATGAATAGGTACCATAAAATATATATTATAATGAGAGTGAATAACTAAATATCTTTTAATCATATTTCGTCAAAGAAAAACAGAAAAGGTTCGGGATTATAAATTTACAAAATAAAAATAGAAGCTTTAAAGCATATGACCTCAGTGAGACGTAAACAAATAACTTACATACATGTTAGGTAAAAACATTTTTAGAATACTCGTTATAAAACGTGTAATGACTCAAGGAAATATCTCAACTGTATTACTCCTAATGTTGCTATAATACCCTGGTTTAAAGCCATCGTAGAAAGTAATTACCATAAAAATTCCAAACCATTTCAAAATACATGCTTTATATACGCAGTGGCTTTTCAGTGGAGTTTTTGTATAGTTGAAATATGTGTGTACAAGCGTGTCTTATTAAACAAATACATGTACATGGATTTTGTAAAAAACATACAAATAAATTTTAAAAAAAAGGATTTTTTTCAGGGAGTATTCTCAAAACCTTCAAACAAAACTAATGATGTATATGGCACTGCATCAAATTTTTGCAATAAAACGTTGATTCTATAATAAATATAATATTTTATAATAAATATTAAAGAAGAATAAACAGTTTTACGCTTAAGGTAGGTACCAGTTCAGGGTAATATAAAATAAATAGAGTATTTTTTTTATTTACTTAAATTTCTATGGAAATCGAGCCCAGGACCTTTAGAATGGTAGCCAAATGCGGTAACTCTTACACTATGAAGGTGGTCAAAAATATATTTTTAATAAAATTATATTTTTAAATGAGTATCAGGCGTTTTAAATTAACGTTTTGAAATTAGAAATATTAAAATGACATTTTTGTAAACACAGCAATTCAACCATATAATTTATGTTAAAATCGCTGATTTCAATTTTAATACTGGACATATATTTAAAACTACATATTGTTTTTTGACATCTCATCAAAGATGAAGAAGAATATGGAAGTCTGGGCATTTACGGGGCTGACGACCATCAGGCTGGTTTAAGTGATCACTTTACACAAGTGTAACATTCATCAATTCTACTCATTATTGACGACCACACTACTCAAATTCTTGGAAGTTCTATTTATTGTATATGAACCAATTTTGAAACATTGTTCTCGAACCACTAGAAATGCCAGCCCCGTAAATGCCTAGACTTCCACTTTCTTTTTCATCTGTCAAAAAATAATATGAAAATAACTCCTGTAATTGGAGATAATCCAGATTTTGTGAACAAGTATTTGGACACACTCAAAATGGTGTTTAAAACTACATACATAATACATACTCGTATACTCATAAACTTTATTGTGGAGTATAAATAAAGTATTAATATAATATATCCTTATGTATTCCACGCCTCAGTATGTATTTTACTTTATTCTTAGAAAAATACATACAAATGTACATGGCCATCAATCAATCATATTGAATATTTAACCAGAAAGCTCGATAGAAGCCCAGTTTACGTATGCACGAGGTCGATGACTGGGAGGTTTATAATGTATTCAACTAATGATAGAGAGCTTTTATAGGACACCGTCTAATTAAATAGTTTCATTATTCGATAGTCAAAATAATTGAGAGAATCATTTTGTTTGATTACTTCCATAAATGGATTTCATAATAACGAAATGATTGTATACGATTACCTAGTCTTTTCACGACTGTACCGCGTATTTATTGACATTTTTAGTCCGGTGTGTTTTTTTTTCTAAACTGTAGATATGAACAATTTATTATGGAAACATAAACGCCAAAAATATAAGCGGAAATACTTTAAAAACTAAAAAATATTAATACAAAAAGTCTTAAACTGAAAATTTTTAAACAAAATGAAAATTCATAAAATTATAAATTAAGATAAACCCATTTTTTACGATGTGAAAACGACTAAAACATCCCTGTAATTGTCTTTATTGTCACTGTTATTTAAAAAAATATATAAAAGAAACAAGGCCCAACTCTATCATTTAACGTCCCAAGCACACAACACCAAAACTCACATTTAGCTTCACATTTTGTATCATAAATGATGTAGAATGCATCAGAACACGTGTCACGTTTTAAGAAATAGTGATATTTATTAAGTAAAATATAAATCTAGGCAAAAACAGCGAGTGTTTTTGCCTAAAATTTTCACTCATGAATTCCACGAAATTATAGTTACTATAAACATAAAGAGTAAATCCATATGGATATGATGAGCTATGAAACTTAAAAGTTGAAGCCTGAGTAGAGTCATGATAAGCGATGTTGCAGAAGCCGTAACTAGATTTCAGAGTCACTTGGACGTTAGGTAATTCAAAAAATTAAAAATCGAGAATAAATATATTTCAGAGATCTTAAGTTCAGTTTTTAATTATTATCAAATAATATAACATAAAAAAAGGAGTGTAAAATAATTTTTCTGCATCTTCGATTTAGGAACATTTAAGTAATAGATTTAAAAAAATCTTAAATCGAAAGTGCTCCTTAAAATTCCTTTAATCATATCAAATTATTGTAAAAATATACGATATTCTTTAAAACAGGGATATTAATAAAAATAACATATTTTAATGTACGTTTTTATGGGCTAAAGCATCAAATTTAATCTTTACCAAAAAAATCATTCATAATAACAACCTTAAGTCTTTTTTAACTAACAATATCCTATATGTAAGCAATGTAATATTTGTAAATACTGTTTTTTGATATTTATCTTGATGTACCATATATGTATTTGAACAAAAATTCTAATTAGTTTATATGTTAGTAACTTTTAAGGGTTGAAATATTAACCGAGAACATGGTTCACAGGTCGTTAAGGTATTATACAACCAGATGATCTTCTGAATTGAAATGAGGTTTAGTTGGTATTTAACCCTTTATTTTGAAAACATGTATTATGCTTACCCTTTTAAAAACAATGCGTGTTAACTGAAAATAGTAAACACCATTTCGCAAGTCGGACATTTTTTCTTAGTCATAACACATTAACAACAGCGATTATTAAAACATTTTTAGTCAGCAAATTACAGTAGCGTGATTGTTTTAAAATAATAATCCGAATATTACGTTTTAATCGTGACATTTTGGTTAGTAAATACTGATAGCAATCCGAGTTCAAAGTATAAAAAGGATTGTTATAATCGAATAAGTAGGTATATAAATAAATTAAAATATACCCAAACACTTGTATTTGGTTTAACTTATAATTATTCATTCGTTAAAAGTTAAATGGATTTTTTATTATAATTTTTTTTTTATTATATACTTTACAATATTTTTAGTTTGTCCAAATACTAGTTTACACAGAACTCACATATGAAACGACGTGTGAATTTTATATTATATGTGTGAGTTTATTTTTTAGATATTTTTTTAACTATTTTTATTTATGGATTTGGCTTAGAGCTACAAAAAAAGTATGGTTGTCTGTTAAAAATATGAATTGAGTTATGTTAGAATGGACTCAAATTCAGACCTTCATTGTCCATTTATGAAGAGTTTTTTTTTTTATTTGATTTCGTTTTTTAATTACTTAATGTGTAATGGAATTAATTAAGTATTTTTCAGCAGGTGATATAATTTCAGGATCCTCTTTATAATCTTGCCAGTACGATAAATGTAGGAAAACTATAAAAAACAATCACCCGTACATTCATTTAGCTAAAAACTTATTAACATTTACCTCTAAATCTAGATTATTATTTCAGAAGATGAATAATATTCAGGATTTCACGTGCGCCACACTAACATTTTCACGCTGATTTTCAGCGCTCGTGATACGCTTCAGTAGCAGATTCAAGATAATTATATTTTGACACGTATTACACTCATAATATTCGTGAAGGGTTGAAGTTCTGCCAAAATACGAGCCGTTAGATCCAAGTGTACCATTGCGGTGGTCTTTTGAACATAACGATCGATAATAATTACTGAATCGTAACCGTTCAGTGGAATCATGTTCAAAGAACTAATTAAGTGATTATAACAATTTCAAAGTGATTATTTAGTATCAATTTGCCGATGTTATTAGTTATTTATTATTCGATCTTAATTCACATTTTCATCGTAAGAGTTGCACACGGTGGTGCAAAATTAATCACCAAATAGGAAGATGTTTTATTTTTTGCAAGTGGCGTCGTACGTCAATCTTTTTGACATTTGTGAACTAAACAGCTGCAATATACCAACAAATTTATTAATTGGGCACATTTGTATATCAACACTGGCGGCAGCCACTTGACAGATATCACATGTTTACTCAACATAATAAATTGTTAAGGTTCAAATAAATATGTCCATTACTCAAAATCTTTTTTTTTATATGGTAAAAAGTTTACAACGTTTTGAGTGTGTCCAAATACTTGTTCACAAAATCTGGATTATCTCCAATTACAGGAGTTATTTATTTTTTGATATCTCATCAAAGATGAAGAAGAATATGGAAGTCTGGGCATTTACGGGGCTTACGACCGTCATAGGCTGGTTTAAGTGATCACTTTACACACGTGTAACATTAACATTCATTGTAACCAATAGATGTCTCTAGTGAAGTTCTAGTGATTCATGAACAAGGTTTCAAAATTGGTTCATATATATAGAACTTCCAAGAATTTGAGTAGTGTGGTTGTCAATAATGGGTAGAATTGGTGAATGTTACACGTGTGTAAAGTGATCACTTAAACCAGCCTATGACGGTCGTAAGCCCTGTAAATGCCCAGACTTCCATATTCTTCTTCATCTTGGATGAGATATCAAAAAATAATGGTAAAAAATTATTTAAAAACAAAATAACATGATTATTTTTTGCCACTTCAATTTTTTTCATACACCGCAGCTAGTTTACAAATTTTAAATATGATTGATGTACGACGCCATTTGCAAAAATTAAAACATCTTCTGATAAGGTGATTAATTTTGTGGCACTGTGTAACATCATATTCACCTGTATAACATATTCTGGCAACTTACAATTTTCACGCTCCATTATCTGATACAGAACCTATTGGTGCAAGGGACAAAAGTAAAAATTCAAATATATTTCAATCTGACTGACTGAATCAACGCAAACCCTAAGGAATTTTTCCCAAAAACGTTGAATTCCGAGAGAACATTTCTTTTATTACTTAAGCACCAATTAAGAAAGGATTTAAGGAAATTCCAACTCTAAAGTGATGAAAAGACAGAGTTTATGGCGATGAATATCTTGAAAACAGAATTCATTATATTTAGACATAATAATCATAATAATATTTAATAAATTAAAATTCAAGATAAGGAAATAAAGTAAATATATTGTTTTGTACATTTTAATATCAAACTTTAATTAAGTTCACAGAAAAATCTTTATGAATTAATAATATATTTTTATGTACCTTTGTATCTTAAAGATGGAAATATGGAGTTCAGGGCATTTCAAAACTTTTGACCTGTAATTGGTAAGGGGTCATCTCGTACTTTGTGCTACATACAAAGCATAAAATGACCACGTTAACCAATCAATAACTGGTCGTAAACCTTATAAATAAATTATTTTAAAATTTTCTTCCCTTAAAAGTTTATTTCGTCTTTATTCAGATATATTTTATATTTGAAACAACTCCCTAAAATTAAATAATTTGTAATTTAATTAGGGTCAACATATTATATTATATTAGCACTTGTTGTTCTCTGTAATAGTGGCCGAAAGCTGGAACAATTGCTAACATAGAAAAATGGTAACAGTAATCCCTTGAAGTTTTTTTATTTGTTTATTTTTTATTTGTTTAATATAGTTACATTTTAAAGTACAATATAATACAATTTCTAAACATTTATACATATGTCAAACTTAATGTTTAAGATTCGCTGTGCCTCTCCAAAAAAGAGAATTAGCTCTTGTGCTTGGAGAGGGACTTCAAGGTATAATGTTTTTTTTATAAATAATGACATAAGAGTCTTTTTTTATATTTTTTTTCCAAGATTTATGTGTAATGAGCATAATTTTTTTTCCTAAGAATTTTTGTATCTTCTATTTTTTTTAATTTCTTTAGGGAGTTTATGGAAATATTTAATTCCCAGTTTACATTCACTATTTGTGTATAAGGTTAAGACGCATTCAAAATAATGTTTTTCTTGAAAAAAAACAGTATTTTCTAAGAAGTCTATATAATATGTGTATACGAACATTTGGGCAGGTGACTTGTTCACTAATCTAAGGAGTCAGGTCAACTACTAAAGAAGTAAGTTAGATTAGGTGAATGAAAGAAAAACTTCCCACATTAGAGAATTTTAATAAATGTAAATTAAATATTTTTTTATTATTTTTAAAAAGCCTAATTTACTTATTAACTCTCACAATGGATTAATGTTTGCAAAATATTATTTATTGTGTTGACTTTTCCAATAATCTGAGAGTATGATAATTATCAATAATTTTAGACAGACAATTTTTTTTTTATCCATAAAAAGAATATCCTCTATTGGCTTATTAGAGTTTACGGCAAATATTTAAAAAAAAACAAAGTTTAAACAAAATTACGATAAAAGCATGGCACTCATAAATTATTCGTTTTCAATTGAGAAACAAATAAATTTTGATACAAACAGAAGCTTTTCTTTTAAGAATAATAACCCAAGTTCCGCAAAAGTTTTATTATTTATGATAAAAAGTTTGTGACATTTTCGCCGGTGTGCATCTTAAGCGTAGTAAGTCCCAACGCACACTTTATTATTTTTTCTTGCGATTTTTTTATAGTTTAATAAAATAAATGCTTAGTTGTGCTTATTGCAAGGAAATTGTTAGACACGAATAGGACTATAATTACAAATATATGAAAAAAATAAGGATAGCACAAATAACAAGAAACGAATTTCAATAACAAGTGAGGGGGAAAAATAATAATTCCTCTTACATTTTCGACAACTCGACAAAGATGAAGAAAAATATAGAAGTCTGGGCATTTACAGGGCTTACGACCATCAAAAGCTTGGTTAAGTGGTCACTTTACACACGTGTAATAATTACAAAATCTACCCATGACCGACAACCACACTGCTCAGTTTTTGGAACTCCTAGATATATTAATCACATCCGTAACACAGAATTCGTGAGTTCACAAGGACATCTTTGTTGGAATAGCAAAAACTTTTATTATGCAAATACTCTTTCTATTTGTATGCAAGGTTCGAATCTTGGATTACATTTACATACTTGAGACCCGCCTGAAACATAATTTTTTTATGTAACTTTTAATTTGACCACTTATTTTATTTACAACATTTTGAATGTGTCCAAATAACTATAAAGCGGACATAATCCAGATTTGTCAACAAGTATTTGGAAAGACTCAAAATGTTGTAAATAATAATTTCATTTTTTGATAAATTACACGAAATACATATCCGGTTAATTTTTTTTTAAAGTTTCTGTCTAACAATTTTTTGACGGACAGAATGTAATAAACCGTTACACTTAAAAAAAAAGATTACATGTGCACGATGGCTCTAAATCAGGTAAAAACTTTTACGTGAGACACGCATTAATAATATATTATTTTTTAGGACTTTGAACAATAGGAGGATCTGATAAAGGGTTCACAAAGTAATGTGTTTCTTGTGTTTGGGTTCAGGCGATACCTTTTTTAAAAGTAGCGTGTTCATAAAAAAATCATAACACTTTCGGACGACATAATAAATTATTGTCCAAAAATAATACAAACCAAGACAAAAAAAACTGTTTAAGTGAAAATGTTATGTTTCCATATTACAAATGAGGTTTGATTTACTTAAGAGGACAATACAATCCTTATATGCACGTAGTTCACTTACTACGTTACACATGAAGATTGTTATCGATAAAGTATTTTATTTATTAATTTTATTGTTTTGGTAAATCCTTTGATCTTTAAATTTTATTTTTATAAACCAAAGTAGGATAATATACCATCTACGTTTTAAATTGTGTCGTAATCAATGCTTTATTATTTTTTTAGACTTCGACATAGAATTGTTTTTTTTTTCTTTGTATATTTTATTTATTAAATGAATGTGTTCATTGTTCAGAAACTTGAGTATTACAGGGGTTACGACCGGTTATATAGCTTTAAGTAAGTACTTTACACACTTATAATTTTCTTAATTCTTACAACTGAAACTTCGTTGAAAAAAATATTAAGACAATAGTTAACATTCAGTGTAAGTTCTTTTCTTACAAGACTAAAAATTTTGATAGAAGTGGAATTCGTACACATGATACTGCCGTCAGTTGAGAATTTATGAAGTATAGAGCTTTCTCCAAATGTACATAGGTGAAACTAAAAATAGGTGTCTCATGTAAAACATTTATCTTTCTTTTTATATGAAAGAAGATGAGAGTCTGAGCGTCCCAGAGCTAATGACCTGGTATATGGCTGGCTTAAGCGATCACTTTATACAATTGTGTAACGGTCACCATTCTGCCCATTTTTAAACATTCATATTAATTTTTTTTAAACCTGTTTATATGCAATGCATTACTTTCTCTATGTTGGTAGCGTTTGATAGATTTGGTAATATGGCTGATAGTAAAATATTGTGATATAAAAAATCATTGTTAATCCAGTCAGGAATCAATATTTGCACGTACTACTCGTTATTTATATATGGGAATACGCAAACTCACATTACGTCTGATAAATTAATGAAAATTAAAAAAAAAATCTTGTTGTTTATTTTTTAAGGTTTAAGCACCTACATTACTTTTTTAATCAAATCATCATAAATTATTTCTCGCTAATAGCCCATTACGACAAATTATTTCACAAATATATTCCGTTTTCTCCTCCCGTGAATCCGTCACATTGCTTTATGGCCTGGAAATATACTTTTTTTTCAAACCCATTGCGTATTGCATCATTATTCATGAGATGGAGAAAAACAATGTCCTGCGTATTAAGAATTTTACTTCAGTCGTAAAAATGAAGTGTGCACTTTACACGCCTCCTCCCCCTAAGGATGAGATAATTTATCATCTTCCAGGAGATGACAACTTGAATTATTCATCAAACCCGATGCATATTACGCTTGTCTCTCCTTGTTACATCAAAAACGGAGAAACTGGGCAAAATATAATACATAATCATCAAACTTTCCTTTTAAAATACGGTCGATAATTTTAATCCCATCGCCAAAGCTTCAATTAGTTGACTTGTTTAAAAATTAAATTATTTCGGTGTTTGAAAATGACGCGGAACGCATCAAAACACGTGTCACAACAGATTTTATGAATATGCTTCAATTAGTTGACCCATTTAAAAATTTAATTATTTTGGATGTTTCAAAATGATGCGGAATGCATCAAAATGCATATAGATTTTAAGGAGATGTTGCAAATTGGTAATGGTATGGTATTTATAAAAAAAAACAAGAAGTACTTTTTTATTGGAAGGTTTTTTTAAATTAAAAAATTTGTTAAATACCTCATTATCTTAAAATCTATCATGACACGTATTTTGATACATTTCGCATCATTTTTACATACCGTAAAATGTTGAATACATCAAAATACATGTCACAATAGAATTGAAGAATAAGTAGTATCTACCAAGTGAAATTTAAATTAAAAAATGGAAAGAATTACCACAAGAGTGCCGAATCTATTAATAAAGTCTCCTTTTTAACAAAATGTAAGTTAAAAATACATATTTTTTAATAATAAATGATATTTTTCATGTTATTTTCATTCAAAATAAAATTTCTTGTTAATCTGGGTTTATTTCCTTACTTTAATCTAGGTAAAAGTGACATTAAAAGGTCTTCTTAACATTAAAAGGTCTTCTTTTTTTTGTTTCAACATAAAACGGTATAATCCTTTCGTTACATCAATTCTAAAAGTAAATTGGAAGAGTTTTCGTCTAAATTGAAATTAATTTGTTGACAAAGCTGGGAAATGGCTTTATGGGGAAAATATTCAGGCAGGATCAACTACGCAAACGATTTAAAAAATAAATTGTGAAAAATAAAATAACGTGTTTTTAATCTGTCAAGCATTAAATGTTTTGACATGTTGAATAAATGAGTGGTCACAAAGGACGGTAAAACAAATAAGTATATGAGGCGAATAAAGCTGGAAATAGAGGCAGAAGAAACCGTAGAAACCTTGGCATAAAAAGTATTAAATACTTTAAAATAGCAAGGAGTGAGGAAAGTGTGTTTGTATGAGAAGAAGATACATGAATGTGGAAGAATTTTTTTTTGCAGAAGACAATATTAAAAGGTGAAATTTTTATCAAACGTAGTGTATAGGGGTAGGCCCCTATGGAGAAGTGGGATGGTGGTTAGTCAAAAGTCACTTTAGTAATAAAGTGATAAATAATCAAAGTATAATAAAATAAAATAAAAGGTATGAGGAGATATATTCCTGCGTTTTTCTCATGAAATACCTTATGCTTTTATTTTTTTAGTATACTCCGTGAAGCTTTTATTAAACACGCTTTCTTGGAGGTGGAAGAGAAACTATTAAAAAGGAAATAATGAAATATCTTTCACAATACTTAGGCAAACTAAAAATAAATCTTACAAACATATTTACAACTGTCGAAAATCCAATCCTTGATGCAAGTTTTACAGAAGGTACATATTTCTTCATGTATATTTTCAAGAATCAAAGAGGAAAATAAAGTAAAAGATTCAAAATTAAAATGAACTTATTGTTCTAATTCCCTCTCATAATTTTTTTTTTGTAAAAAATGTATGGAATTTAGTAACAATAATTAAAATAATTTTCGATTCTTTAAAAAAGCGCCATTTTTGTAAAATATTACCACGATGGAGCTTATAATAAGGTTGATAATGATATAATATGATAATAATAAAAAAAATAAAAAACAAATAAAAATAAACTCTTTCAGAGCGTCAAGTAAGCTTAGTATTGGAGGGGGGGGGGGAAGGAGCCGACGTATTATGTCGCCTTTTTCTCGGTCTTCTTAGACAAGAGCATGTGTGTATGGGTTACTTATAATGTAATTATTATTATATTGTGAAAACTCAATAAAAAATAATAAAAATAAGAAGAAAAAGATATCGACCTTGTATTCATTTTTGTTGTGGATATGGGTGAATTATTTAGAGGTGTTAATCGAATTGGTTTTAAAAGGGAAACAATGTGCTCAAAGTACCAATTATTAGCTTTTCTATGATTTCCATGATTTCCGATAGTGACCTTGTTGAAAGTAAAATGAGAGCCATAATCCAATAAAGCACGTCAAGTATGAAAACCTTCAGAGTACATTATAAGCATGTGTAAACACGGCCTATTTGAACCGTGCCAAACCGACTAACAAACTAAAACAATGTTTAAACATCATTGTCTAAATCGTTTCTGGAAATATAACTGTTAAATTTTAATCATTTTTAAAAAACCCTTATCCGCACCCCAATGGTGCATAGGGCACTGCGTCATATAAACGCAGTGTTATCTTGATCGTTTACACATGAAGGAAAGGTGATCAGCCCTCCGCTTCAGGTACCAGTCCAGGGTAATATTGAATAAATGTGACAGTGAAAAAATCACTTTTATTTATTTTACCCCCCTTGGGAATCGAACCCGGGACCTCCAGAACGGTAGCCGAGCGTGCTGACCATTACACTACGGAGGCGGACAAAGCCTTTTATCATACAAAATTATATTTAAAGTAGTTATTTTAATTTTAATTTTATCATTTTTTATGTACCGATCATTATACCAAACCTTGAGCTAAAATATTCAAACCTCCAAAGCTCATATCGCTCACTCCTTTCAACAACGTCATATATCAAAAATCGCAAATTTTCAGGTGTGCCTGTTTTCGAAATGCCCAGATAATGTACTTTATTCCAGCGAAAGCGGCATATTTTTAACTTAATATTTACCCGCTACAGGGTAGAAAGTTTTGTTTTTGCATTTTGAAGAAAAGGTATTGTTTCATTATTTTTGAAATATACTAAATATTTTTCAAATGGAGAAAAAACCTTCAGGTTTTCCCTAAAAAGATCCTTTGCACAGTAAAAAGTAAAATAAATGGCTTGATATTTATTTCTAATACATTGTGTTATATTTTTAAACTTTAAAAACGATCTCCTGAAAAATCAATTTTTTTTTTATATATGACGTTGTTGAAAGGGGTGAGCGATATGGCATATCCATAATTTAAAATACAATGTAAATAATAAATAAGTTTTATTCTTCATTTAAGTTTTTCATTTCTTACAGCCCTGGACATATATGTGTTAGAAACCGCCTACAGAATAGGTTTATGTCTTTAAATACTGCGATTCATGGAATTATTTCAATTCATTTGGATTGTATTGTATTTCAATGTATTTTACCTGCTAATCTTAATATATTATTAGATTAAAACCAATATTTTTAGCTTTTCCACTTTTTTTATTTGACCAGCGACCGGGTTTCGTCGTTACCGACATCATCAGACTGGTGGGAGGCTAAACAAATTGTTATGTTATATATAAAACAAGACAGGAATAACCAACTGATAATCTTAATTTAGAAGCACAGTGAAATCATAATTGAGAAGTGAATTTTTTACGAAACCATTTTTTAAAAATATATTCTAGTTTAATATAACATATGCGAATATAAACCCTTAAAAGGATCTAAAAAGCTTTAGATAAGAAAATGAAAGTTTTGTATGTACACGTATTGCTACCGTCGGAGTTACAATTCTAATTAAAGTTTGGTAAATTATGGTGCCAACGTGTACAATGCCAGGAATCCCAATGAAGAAGAGTGTTATCAGGTTAACTTATTTCTCATACGAGTATACACAAATTAGTCTCTGGAAACCAAAATGTGAACGCGCCAAATCTCCTTCAATTAGGTATGCTCAACTTTTGAAATTAGTTAGTCATGAAGGCTGTTTATCAGACTAAATTCCAGTGTTGGTTTAGCAGATATGAAAAGGTTAAGCTTCACGTTTCAAGGAGATTTATAACAATAAATGCGCGTCACTTTATTACTTTACTTTGGCAACTCGACTGTCGTTTCAAAAGTAGGGGCGTTTAATTCAAAGGACCTCAAAATATCATAAGAAAAGAGATAAATATTAACTTATTCAAGCTTCGCTTAAAATAAATTGTTTTTAAAATACATTCACAAAATAATACATTTAAGAGCGATATACTTAAACAATTGTTTTCAGTTTTAATCCTTGAGGCAGTTTTTTTACGAAAATAGCGCTTTATAAATTATCCAAATTTATTGTTATTATTATTATTAACATTCTTCAAAATAAACAATGAATTAAACTTCTTCTTCTTCTTCAAACCCATATCCGCACCCAATGGTGCATAGGACACTGTATCATATGAAAGCAGTATTATTTTTCTTGATCAATTCGGACACATGAAGGAAAGGTGATCAGCCCTGATCTGTACCAATCCGGGGTAAAATTGAATAAATATTATAGTAAAAAATCACATATGTATGTTTATTTGACTCTCTCTCGGAAAATGAACCCGGAACCACCGAGCGTGCCATCCATTACACTACGGAGGTAGACAGAAGACAAAATACAAATATTTTTTTAAAAATGTTGTCAGTTTTCTAAGTAACTTAATCCGATAGAAAAAAGTAGGGTTTAGCTTAACCGTTTTTTTTTTCACGATTAATGTTATATAAATTTATTTTAACGGTTAAATTTACTAATACAATATAATAAATTTACATAAACCTATCAAAACGATTTTTAATTTATGTAAGTGAAAAACAACAATAGGCAAAGTAAATATTTAGAATCGTTTATTGAGGAAAACCTGAAAACCGCTCATACTCAGCGGAAATTCCACTGTTTTCCACATTTCCCGATCGATTTTCCAACGCCGCAACTTCCCTCAGACTAGACGTCGAGGCGATGGTCAATTTTACTTAGTATTATAGTAGCTAAGATATAATACATTTCCATTACGGAGTTAACTAAGCACTTGGTTATACAATAAAGTTTATAATATATAATATTTGTTTTTAGTTTTCATAGGGAAATTTTTTTTTTGTATCTCTACATTTTTTACACAAAAACATCTCTTGAAGTTCTTATATAAATTACGACTTTTGTAACAAATTATATTTATCATGTCCTTGCTTTATTGTAAAATGCGTCATTTTGTCATATTGTCTTTCTTTCACTAGCAAAAAAATATTTTGTAACATGAATTATGCGAAGCATTTTACCAGAGTTTTTTTTAATAATGCTTGAGATAGGTATTCAATGATTCTGTTTAACTTGTCTATTAAAAAAACACGTTTTTTTTTACTATCCTTCTGTATTGTATATATTAAACTTTGATTTTAAATAAACTCAGCCCAACTCATTATGTTAAGTAAAATATCCAACGACAATAAGTAAAAAAAATTATAAAAACTCTTTAATTATTGCATTTTCTCTACACTTTTATTTTCATTTATAAAACACCCATTTTACAATTTTCTTTTGTTTAGATGAATATTTTTTTTTTACATTTTAACAATTCTTGATATATATTAAATGTAAAAATATCGTTTTTTCTCTTATCTCTGAAAACGTGAAACATAGAAATTTGAAAATAATTAACGACATAACGACAATGCGTGACATAAAAATAAAACATTTTTAAACTATTTGTTATGGTAAAACTGATCGTGGATCAAACTTACATATGTGATTGATCCAAAAGTAAAATTTCTGTTTCCCCATCGCAGCGGTTAGTTTATTTGTCTACTGCCACTATGCAATAGTCTTAGTCTTGCCAATAACATTTCCAGCCAATAACAAGTCGTAAGCCTTGTTTTTACCCAGATTTTAATATTTTTGTTCATCTTTGTTGAGAGTATTAGGTATCTCATACTGCATTTACTTACTCTCATATTGGGTGTGAAAAAAGGGATAATTTTTTGTTTGATTTTATTTTAAATAAAGCTTTATTTAAATCTAAAGTTATAACATGAATAACAAGTTTCTTCAAACTTTCCTAATAAGGGTGGCGTGCGTGTTATCGAAATTTCTCTTAATTATTTCTCGAAAGTCAATTTTTCATCCTTTACTGATAAATCAAAGGAAATTTTATCGAATTATTGTGAATTATTTCTAGCACGAGAAACTCAGTTAAATCAAATAACATTTTGCAATTTTTATTTATTGTTCTCCATGTTACATTGGCTTTACTTAAACTAAATTATTTATCAAATTTTTCACCGATTTGTTTATGAGCGTATTTATTTTTAAAATTTTCATAAATAATTGAAACATATATTTTCTAACGGTTCGTTTATCATGCATAAAATATATACAAAATTTATATACATACAGTAAAACTTCAATATAACGGACAAATTGAGGGGAGGGGGTGTCCGTTAAAGCCGAAAGTGCGTTATATAAAAAAGGTATAAAATAATTTGAAAAAAACATGAATCTGTTTTTAGATGTAGGTAAATAAACAAAGCGTTATTTATCGAATTTGGACACTCATCGTGAAGTGAAGTTATTGTATTATAGCTGTTTGATATTGCGCTTGCTTTCGGTAAATTTGCCTTGAAAAAATAATCAAGTTTTGTTTCCACTTTTGATGTTTTTTGTTTTTTTTCACAATCAACTCTATAAAATTACGAAAATCCGTATAATATAAATTGTACGGATTTTTGTCCATTATATCAAAAATTCGTTAAATAGAGGTCCGTTGTATCATGGTTTTACTGTATTATTAAGCGAAGGTTTCTTATAAAAGGCATATGGGCGTGTAACTTATGTATGAATTTTGCATATAAATAAAATATAATAATTAAGTTACATTTTTTATTTGAGTATTATTTTCGCCAAGGTTATTTATATAGTTCGTCAAAATGACTAGCATTTTTTAAGAATAAAAAATGGTTTTACGTGCAGTGATTTGACACTGGCACGCAGGGCATTAGGGTTTTTCTTCAATATATTAAATACTACAAAATATTCACGATAATTATAATGATGTATTGCCATGCATTGAATATATGTGAATCACATGTATGTTTATAGTTCTCAAATATGCAAAATAATTTATTTTTGCGATGTTTTCAATATGGATTTTTTTTTTAAATCTGGGAAAATATTTAGTTTTTGAATGTGAAAAGTTATGTGACAGAAAAACATTATTATAATTGCGTATTTATCAATTTTGTATTAGTATTGTATACAAAATAAACTATATATAGAAACCAAAGAAATGTAAATATAAAACATATTTTTATTGTTTGTCGCAATGTATTTGCGTCATATTTTACATAGCTTTATAAAATAAATCTATAACTTTTTTTTAACCACTTTTATTTTTGGTATTTTTTCCAACTGGTTTAGACTTGAACCTTGACTTCATAAGAACCTTTTCATCTTCTTTAGAAGAAGAAGATGACAAGGTTCTTATGAAAACCGTTTGGAGAACAATACTAATAACAAAATTGGTGAAAAACAAAGTTCTAGTTTTATTTATTTATTAACTTTTTGTACTGAATATTCGTTGTACTAAGAGTGGTGAGATGGATAAGATAAATTTATAATAGTAGTCAGTAAAGAAGTAAGGGAGATTGTACAAATTATTGAGGTTTTTAGAACAAAAAACAATAATAATAATAATAATAAAACCCTTATCCGCACCCCAATGGTGCATAGGGCACTGTGTCTTATAAACACAGTGTTATCATGATCGTTTTACACATGAAGGAAAGGTGATCAGCCCTCCGCCTCAGGTACCAGTCCATGGTAATATTGAATAAATATTACAGTGAAAAAATTACTTATATTTATTTTTACCCCCCTCCCTTGGGAATCGAACCCGGGACCTCCAGAACGGTAGCCGAGCGTGCTGACCATTACACTACGGAGGCGGACAAAAATTGTTTTGTTAAATAACTTTATGCTTGTTTCATGAAAAAATGCAGAAAAATCAGTAAATGTATGTAATAATACATGACAGACTATAAAAAGTACAGGGTTTTGGGTGACAATTTATTGTTTTCGATAAATACTTGTCAAGAAATCGACAACAAAAAATATCCGTTGGGTATACAAGTTCACTTGAAACTTTTATCGATAGATGGCACTCTCATTCGTTTTTATTCTTTAAATTCTGTGGTTTTCACAAAATGGCCGAACTCTACTATTATTCACCCTTATTCAAACCCAATGATGCATGGAGCATTGAAACATATTGTTGCAATGTTATTATATTTTGATCGATTATTATGTTAAGGCAAGGTGATTTATCCGGCGCTTCAGATGCAAGTCCAGAATAATACTAAATAAATATTAGCGTGAAAAATACTAATAAATATTATGCCCCCCTAGGAATCAAACACATGGCCTACAGTATGGTGTCTAAATACTGACCACTACACTACAGAGCCAAACAATGGACACATTCGCATTGGGATTTAAAAAAATAATGGTCATTTTCAAACTAATTCAATCTTTGACGTCGAATTTTACCCGATATCAAATTGCTTAACGTATTTATATATTCTTGTTCGCCTTCGTAGTGCAGGTCAGCATGCACGTCTTCTATATTGAAGGTCCCGGGTTAGATTTTCAGGGGGTCTAAAAAATAAAAGTGATTTTTTCACTTAAATATTTATTCAATATTACCCATGACCGGTACTTGAAGCGGAGGGACGATCACGTTTCCTTCATGTGTTAACGATTAAGATAACACTATGCACCATTGGGTTGCGGATAAGGGTTTAAAGAAGAAGAAGAAGAAGAATCCAACCTGGGCATCCCAGCGTGGTAGCTAAATATGCTGATGACTACACTGTGGACCTAAATAATGGTCATTCACAATAGGGTTAAAATTTTAATGGTCGTTTCAAACAAATTCGTTCCTTGACGTCGAAATTTAGCGGATATCAAATTGCATTAAGTGTTTTTATATTTTTTAAATGTATTAGGTTTCACAACATGGACGCTATCCTAGTTTATACATAAGACCATATTAGTAAGCCTTTGTGATAAAGTTTAAAGTGAGAGAAATAAGCTGAAATGATAAATAGTGTTAATAAATAATTTATTTTACCAATGGAGGTTTCATATTTATGATGGTAAAACCAGGCTTAGCATTAGGTTAATTGAAGTATAAGCAAAGGGATGTGACCTACATTTACTAGGTGGGAAGATTATTATTAATATCTATGAATAATATGAGTTTAGCTTCCTACGTAATGAAAATGGTTTAATCAGTACTATGAATAGTTTATTTGTTAACCGAAATATTAATAGACGTGAAATTGATTTGATGAGAATTGTGTTTCTATGTTTCTGATTAGTGATATTTCCTTGGCAGACGCTAGTCATACGAATACTTAACTAATTTAACTCCCTTATTACCAAATGCGTTTGATCTTCACTTATTCTTATTTGGGTATTATTATTTGAGCGTTTCAAAATCATTTATTACAATTTTTTTAACTTTTCGTCATCTTCGTGGGTCTTCTTCATTTTCGTCATCTTTATGATGATTGTAACCCTTTAATTGTGGAAAGAACAGTAAAACAAACTTATGGGGCGAATGTATATATTTGGTAAAAAATGCAGAAGAAGACCTAAGAAAACATGACAAACTCAGATATATCAAGTACTTAATGGGGTTAGGTCAGGAGTCGGAATTATCGGCGTATGCTTACGAGGAGATGCATTAATATGGCAGAAGCGAAGATCGTTTTTCAAAGACAGATTAGTGTGAGTTTCTATTCTCTCTGCCTACCCCTACGGAGAAGCGGGTGCAATAGTTAGTTAGGTTTGTTTGAAATATTATAAGCATTAACTTTGTGGATCGTATTGATTTATTATTTTGAGAAATAAAAAGACTTTGTTTTTTGATCCACTCACGTTTTTTTAACAACCAACTAGTTTCGGCAACAACCCTCTTCAGGGTTTAATTTATGACTTTAGTTATAGTTGTTGGTTAGGTAGTTTAAGAATTATGAAATATTATCTGTTTATAATGTTACATTTTTTTAAATCGCAAACAAGTTCAATTACAAACAATCTGTGTGTACTTAATGATGTATAAACTGATGAGTGTTTTGTACAAACATTTTAAAAACTTTTTAATGAAGACCTGTGCGACCGCTTGCAGATATTTTCGCAACCCTATTCACCCTGCAAACACAAACTCTGAATCAGAAAACTTGTTTAATGTCAAGGGTTGGGAAATACACGATGAGGTGAGGGTGTTTTTGTGAATTTCGGCCATAATGACGAGACCGACATTGTAAAGGCTAAAGATACTTTACACTCTGCTGTATAACTTCACCGGGCGTTAGGTCAGGTAAAAATAGCACTGCGTTCTACCCCCTTATAGCATAACTTTGCATATTAAAATGTAAAATTAAGCGCCATGGTACTTTGGAATTAGTTTTGAATTACCTAACGTCCAAGTGACTCTGAAATCTAGCTACGGCTTATGTTACACTGCTTATCATGACCCTATCAGGCTTCAATTTTTTAAGTTTTATAGTCTATGCCTACTCGTGAGTGGATTTAATCTTTTTGTGTAAAATAATTATAATTTCATGTTATTTATGACTGAAAATTATCGGCAAAAAACACTCGCTATCTCGCTATGAGTTTATACATTTCAATGATTTTAAATTAGCAAGTTACTTAGGTGTATTATTTAAATTATTGATTTTACTTAAGAAGTGAATTAACTTATGTATTTATTATATAACATACTTACAATGCGCCTAAGAATACCATATAATTAACATAACTAGATTATTTTTAATAAATGTTTTACTTAGTAAATACCACTATTTTTTTAAATCTACTGTAACACGTGTTTCGATGCATTCCGCGTCATTTTCAAACACCGTATGGTGTTTGAAAATGATGCGGAATGCGTAAGTTATTAATTACAACAAAAAATGTTTACTAATGAATAAAATGAAACCAAATTTCCCTTTTTTAGAATATTTGAAAAAGCTGTTTAATTTTCAAGAAATTCATTTAACAGGCAGCAATTTATATTGTCAAATGGAACAATAAAACATATTCTTTTTTATAAACTGGGTTATTTAGCACCGCTGCGTACTTTGCGTAAAAAAGGAAATATATTCAGTTTATTACACTCGCCATTGTGACCGTAAAGCCTGTCTTAATAAAGCTCATATTTGCATATTCGCGTAAACCAACGAAAGAACTAACCGGAGTTTAATTTCTGATATTCTCTCTCTCGGTATACGGAATACGCGAGAGAAATTTACAAATGTTTTTGTGTGTTAATCAGTAAATATCCTTCTTAAAGCATAATTTAAGTCCTCTACAGAGAGGGTATGTATGAAATCTTAAAATCGATACGAAAAGGGGTTTTTACCATGTGATTTTTGCACATTTTTTAAAATAGATTTCAGCAAATATATTAACTTCATTAATGGATTCGGCAGTCACTCTGTAGTAATTATCTTTTCATTTTAAATTTCAGTTTTAAGTGGTTAAATACACTATTTCTTAAAATCTATTGTCACACGTGTTTCCATGCATTCCGCATAATTTTAAAACAAAAAGTGGTATTTAATAATAATAATAAAACCCTTATCCGCACCCCAATGGTGCATAGGGCACTGTTTCATATAAACGCAGTGTTATCTTGATCGTTTACACATGAAGGAAAGGTGGTCAGCCCTCCGCTTCAGGTATTAGTCCAGGGTAATATTGAATAAATATTACCCTGGACTGGTACCTGTTTAGAAATTACCAATGGGACTTGTTTAGAAATTACCAATTTAGAAACCTTGTTCTTGAATCACTAGAACTTCACTAGAGACATCTATTGGTGAGATGTAAATAAATAAATTATAAGCTTAATAATAAAAATGAAAATGGTATTTTCTGGCGTTTCTCATGTGTGTGATTATAATCCAGGATTCGGATCTCACATACTAATATAAGAGTTTCTGCTTAGTAAAAAGCTTCTTTATATCTCACCAATAGATGTCTCTAGTGATTCAAGAACAAGGTTTCTAAATTGGTTTATATATATAGAACTTCCAAGAATTTGAGTAGTGTGGTTGTCAATAATGGGTAGAATTGGTGAATGTTACACGTGTGTAAAGTGATCACTTAAACCAGCCTATGACGGTCGTCAGCCCCGTAAATGCCCAGACTTTCATATTGTTCTTCATCTTTGATGAGATGTCAAAAAATAATATGAAAATAACTCCTGTAATTGGAGATAATCCAGATTTTGTGAACAAGTATTTGGACACACTCAAAATGTTGTAAATTCTTATTTTAATGTCTCCATTTTGAATGGATTTATACTACTCTATATCATATACTTTTTACAATGTTTGTTGAACAGACGCTAGAGCTGTTAACGATGCATAATGTATGGAAGTAAAGTATACTTTTCATTTGCAGTACTTAGTTAATTCTATTTTTATTATTCATAGCAATATAGGCCAAAGCTGTAAAGGCTACGGTCTAGTTATTCTCTCTAGGAAACTGCAGAAATATTGAAAAACCCTTCAATACGCGAGATTGCTTTGGGAATTTATGGCTCCCTGGTGGGCGATTCAAAAGCTTACAACTTCTATTGCTTAAAGTTTAAAAAAATACATGTGTGTTTATTGAAAATTGAATAATTCCTGTAAATGGTTCAAAATTATAACAAGCCTCAGTTTAAAAAGAAGTTTAATCATTATATTTTGTATTTTTTTTATGGCACATACTGAAAAGACAAATATGAACTACTATAGTGATAATTAGTTTTTTTTTACTAGTTGTGGTCGTGAAGTTGGGTCACCGACTATAAATTATAGAATTAAGGTTTAATTTTTCGAACCATTCGTTTGGTATTGTTTATTATCTGTGTGTGTGTGCGCGTGTGTGTGTGTGTGTGTGTGTGTGTGTGTGCGCGCGTGTGTGTGTGTGTGTGTGTGTGTGTGTGTGTGTGTGTGTGTGTGTGTGTGTGTATGTATACCGGTTTATAGATTTCAATTATTCAACACTTGCTGCAAGTTTTTTTTTCCAAATCTAATATTCCGCTATTAATTTGAAAACATGTTGAGTTTTTTTTATATCGAAAAGGTTAAGTAAGGTACAATTTACCTTTCAGTCTTCCGGTTACATTTTTACTTTTATTACACTACAGCATTACGTTTGGATATGAACTACGCACAGAAGCACGTAAAGGTTATATTGGTAGATACTACTTTATGTACAATTTAATATGTACATACCAAATAAAATTTCCCTTAAATTTTTACACCAATGTACTCGGAATTTTTTTCGGAAAGTTTTGGACAAATTTCCATTCTGTTATCACTACCTCATCTGTGTGGGTATTGGCCCCTTGGGAATTATTTAACCAAGATGCTTTTAAGATATTATGCCCTCTAGAAAGGGGTCATACAATTATTTTTATAGAAATGTACATAAAAAATATTTATAAATGAGGTAGAATAACCAGAAACAAAAAAAAACAAAAATAGAATTTAATAGACGAAACGAAATTAATTTTTTTATGACAAAGATATTTAAAAATAAACATTGCTTGATTAATTGATACGGTACTCACTTTGAGGCAAATAAATACCACATCTTTTTAAAATTTATTGTGACACGTGTTTTGATGCATTCTGCATCATTACAACGGTGTTTGATCCTATGCTATTTTATATACGGTGCTTAATAATGATTTTGAATGCATCGAAACAAGTGCCATAATAAATTGTAAGAAAAAGTGGTATTTGACGGATGAAATTCAAATCAATATTACGTTTATATCGTGTTTAAAATTAAAATAATAATTTTGTTACCTGATGAGTTCACAATGTTATTCTCCAGATAGATAAGCGGGTGTATGATTTTGAGTATCCCTGATAATTGTATGTAACACTCACCTGTAATGAAAATAAAACATGTTTAAATGTATGACATTAAATTAACGTTTAAAGCAGTAATATACTAGCAGAAATATACCTCTGTGGGTATATTTCTACGAATGTGGAACTATTACTGTGGAATATTATGATTAATATTTTTAACATAAACTTTTTGGTGAGTTACTTTTACAATAGGTTAGTATATAACCAATCACCGAAGTTTTAGTCTAGCCGTTTCAAGATGTACCCATTTCTTCGTCAAGATAATCACTACTTTATCACTATACATTCACTTACAACTACATAAAATATTAATCACATGCGTTTTTGATCGACCCGAGGATCAACATGTGCTTAAGTTCGCTGAACATCATGTCTTGACGAAAAGACGAATACGTCTCGAAATCGGTAGAATAAATTTCGGTGAGTGGTTTTATAATAAAATTACCAAAATTTTGTATTGTACACTTACATTTTGTATCGTAAATTTGGTACCTTTACCAATATATATATATATATATATATATATATATATATATATATATATATATATATATATATATATATATATATATATATATATATATATTATATATATATATATATATATATATATAAATATATATATATATATATTTATATATATATATATATATATATATATATATATATATATATATATATATATATATATATATATATATATATATATATATATATATATATATATATATATATATGTATATATATACAGTATCTACTCAATGAATTAGGGCCACGCAGAATTTCGCGCAATTTCTCAATTCAAACAGGAATAACTCAGAGAAAACCTTGAATAAAACAACATTGAATTTTATTTACACATGAACACTTTATTACGCTTAAATTATGCATATATTTTCATATAAATATAGTTAGTATTTAGTATTTCCACCTTTGGCAGAAATAACTGCCTCAATTCTTTTTGGCATACTTAAAATGCACTGTTTTATCATGTTTTTTATTTCTTCGTCTTCTGACCAAATTTTTTTAATATTTTTTTTTTGACAGTCTACTGTCGGATTTGGAAATGAGTATACCTTATTTTTTAACATGCTCCATACGTTTTCTATAGGATTAAGGTCCGGAGAATTTCCAGGCCAGGGGAGCAAAGGCAGATTTTTGTTAGACAAAAATTTTATTATTGATTTAGCCCGGTGGCAAGGTGCCCCATCCTGCATGAAGGTGTATGGACCTTCTGTTGGGTCGAGTGTATGGTAGAAGGGCAATAAAATTCGTTCGAGGACCTGCTTATAGGAATTTTGGTTCATTATTCCTTCCACGAAAAACAACGGCCCAGGTAAATTGTTAATAATACATGACCATATCATTGTTGCAGGGGGGTGTTTGATAACTTTTACCACACAGGCCTCATCGTAACGTTCCATTGGTGTTCTCCTGACGAATCGACGGCTCTCTGTCACGGCTTCTAACCGGTACTCATCACTAAAGATGACCTGAAAAATAATGAAAATTTAAGTTTAATTCAAATATATAAGTTTATTTACTAAAATGATATGTTGAAAATTCAATTTAAATAAATACCTTTTTCCAATCATCTACCGAGTTATTTCGATGTAGCCTGGCCCATTTTAATCGATCCGCTTTCATTCGTGGTGTCAATTTTGGTACTTTTACAGGGCGCCTGCATTTCAGATTTACTTCGTAAAGACGTCGCCTCAGTGTTGATACCGATATATTTATACCCTCTTCTTCCAATTTTATTTTTAATGTTTTTGCTGAT
This sequence comes from Brachycentrus maculatus, assembly GCF_059751285.1. Classification (NCBI taxonomy): domain Eukaryota; kingdom Metazoa; phylum Arthropoda; class Insecta; order Trichoptera; family Brachycentridae; genus Brachycentrus; species Brachycentrus maculatus. Next base: position 497,486 of record NW_028280777.1, read on the forward strand.
GCACTACGGTTTTCTAAGGCACTTTGAACGATTTTTCGATCAGTCCTCGGTGTTGTTTTTCTAATCCTACGACAGTTCTTTCGCCGATTGCTGGTGGCGGGTGACTGATTTTTTATTGATTTTGAAATTTAGTCCACTGTTTGACGAGAAACGTTTTCTTTTTTTGAAATTTCTCTAATAGATAGTATTCTTAATTTCAGTAGCACTATAACACTAGACTTTTTTTCCTCGGAAATATCTTTACTTTTTCCCATTTTGTCCTTTTCAAAAAAAACACTTGTGTTTACAAAAAAAAATTATACTTTATGAACTAAAATTAAAAATTAAGTTTTTTTCACAAGACACGATAACTATATAACTTCTCTGAACAAAACAACAACCAGAACTCAAGAAACTTCACTAATAAATAAGATAGGACTATTTTTTGAACTTTCAACTATCTGTCTACCTGTGCTAATTAGGGACCTTTCTCAGAAAAAGGGTTTGAAATTTTATAAAGGCTTAAATAATCCAGGTATATTTTACATATTATTGAAGGTAATATACATGATATTAGATGTCAATAGAAAACTTAAAGTATTTATGTAAAATAAATATAATAATCCAAAAGATTTCAGAGTATTCAAAAAAATAATGGGTGGCCCTAATTCATTGAGTAGATACTGTATATATATATATATATATATATATATATATATATATATATATATATATATATATATATATATATATATATATATATATATATATTTATACATATATATATATATATATATATATATATATATATATATATATATATATATATATATATATATATAGGTACAAGTAACGAATTTCATCTCACTATCTAAAAGCTTATCAGTTACCAGTAAATTTCTTTTGTTTAATGTGTAAAATAAATCCCGATTTAAAACCTACACACAAATCTTTGTCCCGTTCTAAGACTGCGGCAGCGGTTAATGTAATACTATGGATGCACGCTGCACTGCACAAAGCTAGTGCGATTAAGTTTTAGGTTAAGTCGGCACGTTGTGAGGAGCGTGCAAGAGCACATAGATGGTCTTGTAAGTTACTTAACTCTTACAAAATGCCACTTCATGGTGCGATTCTTAGTGCAATCACCCTTTCGAGGATAAAATATTAAAAGCAACTCATGTTAGCAATTTCAACATTCTAAGAAATAAAGTATGTTGTGGTTTCTGTAACTACGAACATAAATATGATATTTTTTATTTATGTTTTACTTGTTAATTGAAAAAGTGGTATTAACTAAGTGAAACATAAATTAAAAATGGATAGATTTTATCACAAAGTGACTGCCGAATCAATTAATGAAAATAAATATGATACATAACGCAATTAATTCGTTGTTGCAAGTGTAATTTATAATTTATTTTAATTTTCCCAAAAATATCATGTTATCTTCCTTTTTATATCACTTAAGAATTTAACAAATACTTCTCATATTATTTTTATAACCTTTTAAATATAGCCAGAAATACAAAGATTGTTTTTCGCGAGTTTCCTTGTGATTTTGTCTCAAATTGTTGGCATACTTCTTTGCCATTTTTCATTATTTTACTGAAAATTTGCATTTATTACAAAAATAAGTTTATAATAAGTCAGTTTATTACATTACGTTAGTACCTACGCTAGAATGGAAGGAGCCAACGCACAAATTAATAACAAGCTGACATTGAAAAAATTTAGTAATTCCTCATCTTATTGTCAATACATTTCTTAAAATAATATTATTTGGTTAGGAAAAAATTCTTCTTTGTATTTATTTTAGAAAAAATATTGACCATTGCAGTTGAATGAGTAAATAATTCCATCAAAAGAATATTTTATTTTTTTAATAAACTTATATAAATAAATGGTAAAAATTATATTGAAATGAGGAAAAGAATGTAGAATAAACGAATGTTCAATCGAATAAAGTATTTGTACAAAAAAAGTGATTTATTCAATGAATACTAAACTATCAGTATTTCTCGAAAGTATAAAGATGTAGCCTAATTTTTTTGATATGAAAAACTTCACAAGTCGCCAAGCCTTACTCGATTCTCAGTTGTTTCGAATATAAATACCAAATTCAACTTTTCAATAAGTTTTCCACGAAAAATCTTTGACAAGTGAAAATACAATAAAAAGTTTTTTATGAGTTCCACAAAAAACTTTTAAGTGCCTTCTAGTTTTGTGGAATCTGAAGGAGGTGAAAACTTTCGACGATATTTTTAGTACATGTAAAAATAGTGAAATATTTGGATTTAATGTGATTTTCTGAACATAAAATCTTTTTTTTGATATGGACATGTTAGAGAATATTTGGCATTATTGTATTTATTTTGTGTATACAGTTACATTTGTAACATTGTAAAACTGCTTTGCGAACAAACTTTGTTGAACTAGTATTACAAACTTATTATAATTTAACTATACAGTGATGATAAATATCACTTAACTCTTCGGTTTTGTGTCTAATGACCTCAATATTTTGAAATTGGTTCTATATCGGTTTAGTCAGAATGTTAATGTAACTAATATGGACATATTAGAGAATATTTGGCATTATTGTATATATTTTGTGTATACAGTTACATTTGTAACATCGTTAAACTGCTTTGCGAACAAACTTTGTTGAACTGGTTTTACAAACGTATTATAATTTAACTATACAGTGATGTTAAATATCACTTTACTCTTAGGTTTTGTGTCTAACGACCTTGATATTTTGAAATTGGTTGTATATCGGTTTAGTCAGAATGTTAATGTTACTGATTTAAAAAAATAATAACGTTCGTCAAATTAATTTCAAATCTATGCTACGTAGTTAACTCCATAAATTCTGAAAACTTTTATTTTACCTTCACTTTCCATAAATTTTTTGAGATGCTATGGATAATATATTATTCAAACACAAATTTTTACTTATTTATTGTAACTGCAGACAGTTGGTAGAATTCCATATTGAATTGTTGGGTAAAATATCCAAAATAAAACAAGGTTTTTGTTGGATTGAATTCTACATTTACTTATGTATATCTCTGTCCAAAGTGTTTGATAATGTCCTTAGAAGACGAAACGCGTCACGTATTAAGATATACATAAATAAATGTAGAATTCAATACAACAAAAACCTTATTTTATTTTGGATATATTACCCAACAATTACATATTTTTATTTTAAGAATATCTGAAACAACAGGGTGATTATTTTTTGTGCCCAAGGTTAAAACATAGAGTTCTTTTTAACTTTAAATTTTTTTGTCCCATAATTATTTAACATTTCAGTATTTTCAGCATGTTCTAGAAAGTTAGAGTTTGGAGACAGATTGTTCCGTCTGGTAAGTTGTTCCGGTAGAACTGTTACTCGAGTAATTTTCTTAAGTAGTTGTTAAGAAAGTGTTATCAACTTAATGATTTGTTAAGTTTGCTTGCGACTTAATCGAGAGAAATTTTGGACCTTATTTATAGAAAAAGTTGAAGATTGGTTTCTTCATAACTATTTATTGAATGTGAATTTATAACAATGAACAAAGACTTAAATTAATTAAACTATTGATCAGACAGCGTCTTTTTAGAAAATAATAAAAGCATCTTGATGTATTCCAAACACAAAGTGAAAATTATGTTTTAATACATAAATGAAAATGCAGTGTAAAATCTGCAGTATAGATTTCGGAATTCTGAATTCTCGAGAAATCTAAGATTGTGAAGAAAAACATTTGTTGGAAAACATTAAAAAAAAAACAAGCAAAGACTGAAGAACACTAATATAATAACATAAAATTATTACATATCGCTCACTCCTTTCAAGAACGTCATAAATCAAAAAACTTGATTTTTCAGGAGAGCGTTTTTAAAGTTTAAAAATATAACACAATGTATTAAAAATAAATGTCAAGCCACTTATTGAACTTTTTACTGTGCAACACATCTTTTTAGGTAAAACCTGAAGGTTTTTTCTCCATTTGAAAAATATTTAATATATTTGAAAAAATAATGAAACAACACCTTTTCTTCAAAATGCAAAAACAACACTTTCTGCCCTGTAGCGGGTAAATATTAAGTTAAAAATATGCTTCTTGTGCTGGGATATAGTACATTTTCTGGGCATTCTGAAAACATGCACAACTGAAAATTGTCGATTTTTGATTTATGACGTTCTTGAAAGGAGTGAGCGATATATCCCAATAATAAAGAATGCTCTACTGTGCTTGTATTCTAGTACTGTTATATTATATTGAAATGTAAAAAAATAATTGATTGCAATGCAAAAGGCGCGTACAGCGTTATTACTTTAATGTAATTTACCATGTATGTACTGTATCACAAATTTCTAATCCGAACTTTTACAGATCCGAACAGGCCACAGCCACGATTAGTTTGGATTTAAGGCGTTCCACTATACACAAAAAATGTAAAAATTCATTACGAACTTCCAAAAAAAACATCAATATCGTTTTTTAAGACTACTTCAATGAAATATTTATGTTGGCTTTTATTATTCCTCTGGTAGTAAAAAATGTTTTTTTTCTTCTTTTCTTTTTAATTACCAGTTTATCCATACCCATCCAAGACTTTATTTCACTACAGCCTTTTGTTATGGCGCTTCCTAGATACTTCTAACAAAATGAAATAAAATATAGTATCTCTTATTTTAAAGTAAAAAGCAGCAGAATACACCAGATAATGGATGTGAAAAAATATAGCGAGGCTTTTAGCCATTTTCCTTTTTTTCCTCTTTCGACACCCTTTCCTGCAGTCGATATTTTATCTCACTTCAACAGATCCCATTTCAAATGGTATCTTTATACTTTCATCTCTTATCCGACACCCTTATACTCGCATACACTTGTAAAGATATATCGTGGTTTTTAAGTTCAAAGATCACAAAATTTTATCGTTAAGGGAGGTTAACTTTAAAACGATGAAACGTAAAGCATTAAATGTAAATGATACTAGAAATTTTAAATTATACAATGTATAAAAGTATACATAAAGTCCGCCTCCGTAGTGTAATGGTCAGCCCGCTTGGCTACCGTTCTGGAGGTCCTGGGTTCGATTCCCAGAGGGGGGTCAAATAAATATAAGTGATTTTTTCACTTTAATATTTATTCAACATTACCCTGGACTGGTACCTGAAGTGGAGGGCTGATCACCTTTCCTTCGTGTGTTAACGATAAAGATAACACTGCGTTTATATAATGCAGTGCCCTATGCACCATTGCGGTGCGGATAAGGGTTCGAAAAATACATAAAGTAATCGATACTTGCTTTAACTTCTTCCTGATTTTATTCACTTTAAAAAATTCAAATATTACTTTCACAAACTTGTGCCACAGGTTTGAATTTCTCCGCCTAGGTAGTGTAATTGTTAACGAGTTTGGCTACCACGCTAGAGGTCTTGGGTTTAATTTCCAGGGGGGTTAAGGTAATTAAAAGTAATTTTTCACTATAATATTTAATAAAACTACCATGGCCTCGGTACCAAACTTAAATTTACCCATATTAACCCTTTAATTTTACCCTGTACTGGTACCCAAAGCACATGGATGATTACCTTTGCTTAGTATATTTATCAATCACAATAATACTGTTTATATACAATGCAGTGCTCAATGCACCATTGAATGGGTATAAGGGTTAGAAGAAATTCAAATGTATAGTTTCCTTTTTTGTAAATTTAATATAATTATAATAATAAAACCCTTATACGCACCCCAATGGTGCATAGGGCACTGCGTCATATAGACGCAGTGTTATCTTGATCGTTTACACATGAAGGAAAGGTGATCAGCCCTCCGTTTCAGGTACCAGTCCAGGGTAATATTGAATAAATATGACAGTGAAAAAAATCACTAATATTTATTGTACGCCCCTTGGGAATCGAACCCAGGACCTCCAGAACGGTAGCCGAGCGTGCTGACCATTACACTACGGAGGCGGACACTATAATTAAGTTATAATAAAAAATTACTAGTGATTTAAAAACAAATTTATATTGAATTATTAAATGGAAAATCCCAAAATAATTGCTTCAAATATAAATTATAAAAAATATATTTATATTTTATTTTGACCAGTCTATACTGTATATTTTTCTCTTTCAATATTCATTCTTTTATCGCTTCCAGTGTATGTGTTTATTTTCAAGCCACTATATTTGCCGTGAAAATTTTCCAAACCATCCACGATATCGGAATACGGCATACCGTGTTCAGGTAACTATTTCACCAATGCATTCGGATGAACGTAAACACAGATAGTAGAGAGCAGCGAATCGTTAGCGTCAAATTCAATTTGGCTTCGTTATTCGGGTTTCACCATTAGGAATAACGGAAGCGTCATTCGGTGAATTGAGTTTATCTGTCCATTGCTAGAATTCCCGTGTTCGTTAAACAGATCCTCACAATGCGACGTATTCTATTGGGATTGGTAACAACTCATCTAAAATGTTCGTATAGAAACAAAGAAATATATAAATATTCTTTTATTTATATTAACAGACACAGATTCACCCTACGGATCATACAATAATGTGTATGTTAAAGGTGACACATGAGAAAAATATATTTTTTTTTTACATATTATAATTTATAATTTGTAGGATGAATATGAATTACCCATTGTTTGATAAATTAAATAATAATAATTTGTTACTTATTTTATTTTTTTACAAAAATGTTAAAAATATTAGTATATAACCACTCACTGAGATTTTTATGTCTACCGGTTTCGAGACGTGCCCGTCTCTTCGTCAGGACAATCACTATCACAGCATGCAAACAATACTACCCTTCACTACCATAGCACAATTTACACACTTAAAACTACACAAAATGTTGAACACATGCGATTTTTGGATTTAAATATTATAAAATTGAGAAAAAAAAATTGTTTTTAATCAACTGGTCCAAAAACAAGTATCCGAAATCAAAATATCATTTCAGACTCTCCCTTCTGAAAGATAAACTTAATTTTAAAATTCATATGACCATCCCAGGGCTTACGATCTGCATTAATTAAAAATGCTAGAAACTACACGAATTCAACTTATTCATTCAAATACCACATCTATTAAAATTATAACTGACATACGAAAGAAATCCAACTATAAAGCATACATACATCTTTAAAAGATTCATGCAATATTTATGTTTAAAAAAACGCAAAATGTGAACGTTAAACAAGTTAATTAAGTGATCACTAAAGCCTGACAAATGGCAGGTTATGAGCCCTGGAATGCTTAGCCTTCCATCTACTTTCGTATAAAAATGATTCGTCTCAGTAAAGATACTTGTTATATTTCTGAAAATAATGGTTTAGAAGTTCAACTTATAAAACTAAATGTTCACCCATACCGAAAATTCATATGATTTTTCGATATCTTTTAGATAAAAAAAGGTGTCGAAACGATTGGTGCCGATATTCCATAATCTACGGTAAATGGAAACTTGGAGCGAACGGGGCAGTCATAAAAAGTTTGATATCCTACTTACTTATCCTTTAACTGCAGTTCTTGTTCCAAATTTTGTTTTATTTTAAAACTTTGTACACTAAACGCGACCCTTTTTAACTAGTAAGAAATCTTTTACATATATTTGACGATATTGCAAGAGAATGACCAAAATTTTACACCGTATAACTTTGACTTCAAAACTTATAAAATACTACATTATTTAAGATTTCATTATTTATTGGTTTGTCATTAACTTTGTAGAATTTCATGTTTACAATATTTTGATTGTGTCCAAATACTTGATCACAAATCTGGATTATCTCCAATTACAGGAGTTATTTTTTTATATTATTTTTTGACACCTCGTCAAAGATGAAGAAGATCATCTTATTCTTTGATGAGATGTCAAAAAATTATATGAAAAATAACTATTAAATTGGAGATAATCCAGATTTGTGAACAAGGAATTGAGACACTCAAAATGTTGTTAATATATTAACTGGTCAAATTATAAGTTAAATTAATAACAAATGAAAATGATATTTTTTGGCGTTTCTCGTGTACGTGATTATAATCCAGGATTCGGACCTCACATACTCATAAAAGAGTTTCTGTTCAGTAAAAAGCTTATTTTCATCTCACCAATAGATGTCTCTAGTGAAGTTCTAGTAATTCAAGAACAATGTTTCAAAATTGTTTCATACATATAGAACTTCCAAGAATTTGAGTAATCTGGTTATCAATAATGGGTAGAATTGGTGAACTTTACACGTGTGTAAAGTGACCACTTAAACCAGCCCATGACGGTCGTCAGCCCCGTAAATGCCCAGACTTCCATATAATTCTTTATCTTCGATGAGATGTCTTCCATATAATTCTTTATCTTTGATGAGATGTCAAAAAATAATATGAATGTCATGTTGATTATTTAAAACTAAACACTTCGCTCACTCCTTTCAAGAACGTCATAAATCAAAAGTCGACAATTTTCAGTTGTGCATGTTTTCAAAATGCCCAGAAAATGTACTATATCCCAGCAAAAGAGGCATATTTTTTACTTAATATTTACCCGCTACAGGGCAGATATTGTTGTATTTGCATTTTGAAGAAGAGGTATTGTTTAATTTTTTTTTTTTTTCAATTAAATATTTTTCAAATGAAGAAAAAAGATTCAGGTTTTACCTAAAAAGATGTGTTGCATAGTAAAAAGTTCAATAAGTGGCTTGATATTTATTTTGAATACATTGTGTTATATTTTTAAACTTTAAAAACGTTCTCCTGAAAAATATTTTTTTTTGATTTATGACGTTCTTGAGTGAGCGACTTGTTAAATTCATTTTGGTTTCAAAACTAATAAAAGACTACATTATATAATTATTGATTTGTCATTAACCTTGTGCAATGACATGTTTACTAGTTAAAATAAAACACTTGTATTAGACTGCTTATTGAGTATTATTTCACACGACTAGTTTCGAAAACTGCAGATCAATGTCGATGAAAACATGCGTAGTTTATATAGGTTTATATATAAAGGAAAAGAGGGGGGGGTTAAAGGAACAAGATTTTTTTGTAAAAGGAAAAATAGATAATAAAGGTGACGAACTTTGAAACAGCATATTATTAATCAACGTTTTATTTGAATTTGAATTTTAACGTATTTCTAAATTTTCTTAATTATTCATGACTTAACCTTTATTTGTAACAGAGTGTAATAATTTAAGTGTATGAGAGCCAAATGAGTGGTTAGTTTCCTTGATATGATTTGCAAATTCTGAAAAATAATTACTTGTTAAAAATGTAATATTTTGATGAATAGCTGGAATTTTTAAGAATAAATTTATTTCATATAAAATAGAAATATGACGCCAACCAATTACCAAATTGGAGGATTGAGCCATTGAAGTGGCAGTCTCTATTACCTGGAATTGTTTGCACTTTGTCTCATTTGAGGTTAATCCAGAATCTCATCCTGTCTCCATGACAACTAAAGTCTTATCTTTTCCAAATATGCCTACCACCCTTTCAATTAAATTGAAATAAGCATTAAGTTATATATATCAACCCTTCTCCTTTCAAGCTTTTCCATTTCCATTCTTTATTTTCTGTTGAGTTATTAATTAATTACACTTAGTTCTGTACTAAGATCCATTATTTATTATCATGGCATAAATAAAGTATTGTATATGTGAAAAATATAAGGCGCCAACGAGAAAATATTTTACAAATGGTCAATTACTATTTAAGTTAATAAGGACATATTATTTTTTGACATCTCATCAAAGATGAAGAAAAATATGGAAGCCTGGGCATAATATGATAAATATCTTCTATATTTGGATAATAATAATCCAGATTTGTGAACAAGTTTTGAGTCTGTCCACAAGATTTGTTTACACACTCAAAATGTTGTTAATAAAGACAGACTATATCAAGTTTGCCACTTTTACAAGGTATCAGGTTCTCCCCGCTCAGGACATCCACTGTTGCGAATCCATTGGCAGTTTTTGTCTGAACTTCGGGAAGCAGACCTGACATGGAAGGATTCAATGGGAGCTGATAGCCAACGTCTTCTCCTGAGGAGTTTTACGTGGTTTTCTCCAAGCAATAAGCAAATGCTGAGAAATTCCTGATTAGCCCACACTAGTTAATCCTTCTTATTCCCAACACAGATTCAAATAATACATTTTTTTTAGCTAGAAGAAACAAACATTCACTCAATGATTTATAAACCTTGTACATATTAAGCACAGTAAATAATGAACGCTATTTCCATCTAAAATAAAAACAACAGAAGAGCCTGGAGGCAGATTTTAGATTCCAGATGCTCCACATAGGGAGCGGATATGGATAAGTATTAGCATCAGGGATAAGATGAATCTTTTATACAAGATATATATGTAAAAAATAAAAAGATATATATGCGTTAATCCACTGAGATTATTCTGTTAAACATACAAAAGTATGTGATTAACATCAAGCACACATGTCGCTCACTCCTTTCAACAACGTCGTGTATCAAAAATCGTAAAATTTCAGTTGTGAATATTTTCAATGCCCAGAAAATGTACTATATCCCAACTAAAGTGGCATATTTCAAACTTAATATTTCCCCACTACAGGGGAGAAAGTGTTGTTTTCGCATTTTGAAGAAAAGTAATTATTATTTTTTTTAAATATACTCAATATTTTTAAATGGAGAAAAAACATTCAGGTTTTACTTAAAAAGATCTGTTGCACGGTTAAAAGTTCAATAAGTGGCTTGATGTATATTTTTAATACACTTTATTATATTTTTAAACTTACAAATTATCTCCTGAAAAATCCAGTTTTTTTTATAAATGACGTTGTTGTAAGGAGTGAGCGATGTATGGATATATTTACCTATAATTACACATTGCACTCAAACAAACGCGGTAATACAACACTCCTCATTACTTGTGTGCACAGAATTGACATCGATAACGGCTTTGGATGTATGGGTTGTAAGCTCGATAGTAAATTCAATTATAAATGCTTGCCAGTCGTCAGCTAACAGTTGTATTAACTTCATGTTAGTTATGCATCCTCTACTTAAACCGAAACTGTAGATGAACATATGTATGTGTCGCCTACTTTCAAAATCCGCCAGATCCATGTCGATTTTACAAAAAATGCAAAATAATCCGGGGAATATTTATATTTAAAAGATATGTCCATCTTTGGATGAAATATTATGAAATAAAGAATTTTTCCATTTTTTTAGAAAAATGTTCAGTATTAAAAAAAACACGAGAGACAAACTGATAATGACGTTATCTTAATTTTTGACCTATCCCCGCTCTCTGATTGGCCGATATGGGTCAGAAGGCAAGTTTCAAGAACGTAGCGGAATTTGAAATACAACGCTGTTTTAAAGTATTTTTTAGCAGGGTTTTCATGTATGTAAATATTTTGAACAATAAAACCCACGATTGGCATTCCGATGGAGTAAAATCTTATAAAATTGAATCTGGCGGATTTTGAAAGTAGGCGACACATATGTATGGTCAACATTTGCAAATACATATGAAGGTACCTACATTTTAATTTGATTACATTAAATATCAATATATATCGTAAAATTAGAATTTAAGGCACAAATTTTAACTTACTATCACGCCACTTTTTCGAAGGCGTAGACGAAGAAAAAAATACGCCACACTACTATGTCCATGCAAACAAAATTTACCTCTTCTACATGCATCTCTCCATACATATCCACCGATTATTCCAGCTCCTGATCAATTTATCTATTTTAAATACTCGATCTTGGTAAGTTTTCTGATGTTTTTTTTTTAATCTTCTTTTGTGAGTTTACACATACATTCACAATGCTTGTGAAGCAATTAAAATATTAACATTTAATTTATATTTGAAGTACTAACTTTTTGATTTTCCATTTTATAATTAAAATGTAACTTTCTTTTAAAATCACTATAAATATTTTATTATAACTTAATAATAATGTCTACCGGTTTATTCAGTCTTGATAAAGAAGCAGTTAGCTTTGAAACCGGTAGAAACATTATAATTAAGTTACAATAAAATATTTATACTGATTTTTAAGCAAAGTTACATTTTAATTATAAAATATTAACAGATTAAACGCTAAGTAATAGCAGACAGAAGCAATGCTTAGTTTTGCATGTGTTGCTGTAAGTTTCAACAGAAGGCACAGCTATTATGTTAAATATCGCATTTTTAAATAACACGACAAAACCGCATAGTTTTACCCGTCACTAGTGTATATCAAAACGCGCGTATTTAAAAACAAAGTGGTGTCAAAAAATTCAAAGTTAAATGTGAATAAATTAAGGAGACTTCAGATATTGAAAAAAAAAAGTATTTTGGATATATATATATATATATATATATATATATATATATATATATATATATATATATATATATAAATATATATATATATATATATATATATATATATAAATATATATATATATATATATATATATATATATATATATATATATATATATATATATATATATATATATATATATATATATATATATATATATATATATATATATATATATATATATATATATATATATATATATATATATATATATATATATATATTTATATATATATATATATATAAATATATATATATATATATATGTATAAATATATATATATATATATATATATATATATATATATATATATATATATATATATATATATATATATATATATATATATATATATATATATATATATATATTATATATATATATATATATATATATATATATATATATATATATATATTTATATATATATATATATATATATATAAATATATATATATATATGTATAAATATATATATATATATATATATATATATATATATATATATATATATATATATATATATATATATATATATATATATATATATATATATATATATATATATATATATATATATATATATATATATATATACAGTGTTTTAAGTAGTAGTAACAGTTCTGGTATGGTTATTTTTTTTAGACTTTTCAATAGGTCAAAGTTTAACGGTAACACTGGGTAGTTCCAATATTGACCTGGTTTTTGCACAATACAATAGGTAAGTACCTAGGTATTGTGGTCGCACCCTATATTCGAGCTCAGCTGAGTGCAACATTGGCCGAATTACCCATCTATTTTTGACAGAGTCGTTATATTAATAATAGCACATACTCTCCGCCTGCACTCACTCGGGCGCTTCAAAGCACTATGTAGTACAGAGTTAAGGTCACTTTGTTAAAGTTAAACACGCATTGCTGCTCTTTTTGCAATTTAAACAATTAAAAATACAAAAATTCTTCAACTATTAAAAGGTGATAAATATTTGAATCTAAGGAAAAGTTGATTTTTGGGATACCGAAACGATTTTACAATAATAAAATGCAATACCAGACAACAGAACTTCAAATATTTGGGAACCAAATACTTCAATAACCTTCAATAATTAAATGCTTTCATGTATGTTATTGAAGAAAAAAAACGTAAAAAATATACGAAGAAAAAAAATATTATTTCATTCAGGTATATATAAACAATGAGTGTAGTCACTTTCCAAGCACAAAAGTTTAATATCTTTTTAGACTAGTAACTAGTATAAGATATAGTTAATGCAGAAATTTTTCGTAACATATTTTTTAAAATTATTTGGAGTATTTTTATAAACTTTATTAAAAAAAAATCATTAAAATAATAAAAAATATTTCCACTGTACAAAGCTCCGTTTCCGTGAAAAATCACCTCAAGGGTGCTATACAGTTTCTGCATTTTACGTTTTTGCGGTGAACATTCATATTTGCAATTAGTTTTTTTTTTCATATTTCTGTAGATCCTAAAAAATTGTCTGTGCTGCTGCTCGTTCCTCTTAGAATATCGATCAATTAACTATTTACATAAAAGCTTAACAGCGAAAACTAAACTATCAGCACACGATGCAGTCCTGGTACTAACCTAATGTATGCAAATTAAGCATGAGTCGGCAAAAGAACGATGAAAGATTAGGAAAAAATAATGCAATGCTTAGATAAACATTATCCATGAAAAAAAGCTTTGTCGAGATGTTTTGGACATGTGGAACGAATGAGTGAGGAATGAACGGTAAAAAAAATTTAAGGGCGAATGTAGTTGAAAAAAGCAGTAGAGAAAGACTGGGAAAAATTATGAATTATTAGAAACGTCTCATACTTGAAAGAGGTCGGGACTAGAGTAGAAATAATCAGCATGTATGTATTCTTCTTCTTCTTCTAACCCTTATCCGCACCCCAATGGTGCATAGGGTACTGCATCGTATAGAAGCAGTGTCATCTTGATCGTTTATATGAGGTAGTTACTCACCATAACGTTGTTTGTATAAGGAGATGCATAAATGTGGAAGAAGTGAATTATGCTTTCGAAGACAGATCGATGTGGCGTTCTATTATTTCTGCCTTCCCCTGCAGCGAAGCGGTGTGATGGTTAGCCAGTTGGTTTATAAACATATACAAACATGTATAATATGTATACGAAATATACTGCTGATAATTTCAGTTACCAGCCGCCTCTCATAGGTACGAGTATTATATTTTTCGGAATAAGCGCGCCTGCACATGAATTTTCAGAATAAACAGGAATCAGCGCGAGGGTAACAAATTAATTTTCCCGCCCTAATTACCCCAATGTTTCCTCAGAGAGTAAACTCCATACTACACCCCTACTTCAGCGCGCATAAACACATCATTGACGCTGTTTAACCACATAATTTAACACAAGAGATGTGGAAAGTAGAATCAATACGTCGCAAGCAATAAGTGTTGAAACTGAGAAACTGCTTTGGAAACTGACTCGCAAAACGAGCTATGCTCGAGGAAACCTACAAGCTAATGAAGTTAAGCTAGTTGAATATTTAAACAACACAGATGATTTAACTGCTTCAATTAATCATACCTTTACTAACGACTATATGGTTTATATTTTTAGTAATATAGGTAATATGTAAATTCAGGTATGCGGGTGCCTTGCTATTGAAGTTTAGTTCCAAAACAGCGGTTGGATATAAAAAAAATATACATAATAAAATGAAAAAAATTACTTCAACATACTTCTTTGTCTTCTTTTTATAGAGAGCACTCAGTTTATTTTCATCTTTTTTTGTCAACTCTACGCTTGGAACTAGAACTCCGTTGTGTAGCACCAGTTTAGCTTTCGCTGATAGATTTTTATTACCTTTAACTAAATAAATACATAAATATACAAAATAAACTTTTGTTTTTACTTGTAAGTAAACAGGCTTGCTTTTTGTAGTTTGCCTGGAAAAATTATTTTCTCTCTTGTATTTTACTTCATACTTCCATTTTCCATCGTTACTTATATGTACATGTATACATACATACTTGTCTACAACTCTACATACTACTCTACCATTGTACTCGTAAAATACCTCATAATTAAATTCAGGTACAACTCATAATTCTCTTCACTCTCATAAAATTAAACGTCTCTATCCTGTAGGCTGTACGTTGATATTAAAGGCAAAGTTATGGACAGTTTTGTAATTTTTGAAATACATAGAAATAGCAACTCGGAAACAACCGTCATAAATAATAACACTGTACCCGGCACTTCACCTCTCTTTTCATTATTCCCTTTAAAGCTATTAGGTGCTACTTCCCGCTCTGGCAATTGACCCATCCATTGCTATTGGTAAAAACTAACCATCAGGTAGGCAGAGAGAATAGAACGCCACACCACTCGTAAATTTAAAATTTTAACAGTTGCTTGGTGTTTGATAAAGATAGTGTGTGCGATTGTAATATTTTATGATAATGTCAATAAGTGAAATGCCTTTAATTACATATACTAACTAACTAACTAACTAACCATCACGCCGCTTCTCCGCAGGGGTAGGCAGAGAGAATAGAACGCCACACCACTCTGTCTTTGCAAACATTCTTCGCCTCTTCCACGTTCTTGCATCTCCTCATACATACCCGCCGGTTGTTACGACTCCTAACCTGACCACTTTCAAGTATTTGGCATACCTGATCGTGCCATGTTTTTCTCGGTCTTACTCTGCTTCTTTTCCCAATTACATTCGCCTCATAAATTTGTTTTACCGTTCTTTCCTCACTCATTCGTTCTACATGTCCAAACCATCTCTACACACCTTTCTTAATTTTATTGATAATGCTTATCTCAGCTTTGCATTCCTTCCTTATTTCACTATTTACTTTCTTATTTAACTTGTTGTAATCCCACCACCTAATAAAATAACATTTCATTTATTATTGTATCTTTTTAGGGATGAAAAGATTGATAAAGATATAGAAAGGAGAGTGAATGGTGCATTTTTTATATTTAATTTATTTGTATTTCTTGAATGTTTTCCGCGGATACTTTGTGGCACATTTTAAACATTATAAAATTAAACAATTTTGTTTTAATCACTTTTTTATTACAAGTACACTTTGACCGACCGGTTTCAACAAGGACCTTGTCATCATCAGGGCTTATGAAATTCTGAAAATTGTTTTAGAATTTAATACGCCCTGATGATGACAAGGTTCTTGTTGGAACTGGTCGGTTAAAGTGTACTAATAATACGTATATTGGTATGACTTCCAGAAAATTCAAAACAAGAATCAGGGAACATAAATTATGTTTGAGAAAAAATCATTTTTTAGAATTCGCTACCATTTAATAGGTAGTGATCACAATTTTAACCACAATAACGTAGAAATCCTAAAAATAATCAATACAAAAAGTCATAAACTACAACATTTTGAAACAATAGAAATTCATAAGAATATAAATAACAATAAACCCATAATTTACAATATGACAATGACTTAAGCCTCACCCCTTTTGTCTTTGTTCCCACTGATAAGAAATAGAAATAAAAAATAAAAATTAAAGTAAGAAATAAAAATAAGAAACAGCTACTACCCCCTCTTCAATCTTCAACGTCCCAAAGACCTAACTCTAAAATTTAGAATTAGCTTCACATACGGTGTTTGAAAATGATGTGGAATGCATCGAAACACGTGTAAATATTTAGACTCATAAACTTATATACACATAACTAATTCACTTTTTTTGCAGAGATCCACCAAGTCACCTTGCGTTCTGTCACTCTCCGGTCCGCTCCTGGGAGGTGGAAGACCAGCTTTCTCTCCATCGTTTACCATAGATGGTCTTCCTGAGGTCTTCCCACATGTTTACTCCAGAAACGTCTTCTTTCTCATCCCCATTGCACAACATCTTCAACATCGCAGATTTTTCTTTTTTCACAGTTTCTTATTCTGTCGTTTTTTGTTTTATTGCAACATAATAAACACACAAAAAAAAACAAATAAAAAAAATCTACAATTTTCACAGTACTAACTCTTGATCAATTACACATTCCTTTATTTTTGTTTGCCTCTTACCTCCGCGGGAAACAAATTAAAAATGCTCGAACTATGTATTGAACTGTTCTACTATCATATTTGTTGCTCACTCTTGGGGCCATCAAGCATTTCGATACAACTGAAATCAATTATAGCAAATAAAAAATTATCAGCAAAAGTTATACTAGCAGTACACAATGGAGTCGTGATGGTTAGTTTTAATTTTATTATAGAGGAAAAATTTAAATAATAATAACTCTTAAGTAAGACATACAGACATAATGAGTAAGTCGTATGGAATAGAATATCACTGAAGGCATAAACATATTTGTGCATGTTTAATCTCGGCTCATAACGTGTGCATGTTAAACCTCGTACTAGTGCATGTTTAACCTCGGCTCGTAACGCATGTTTGTGCATGTTGGTCTTCGGGTCGAGAAAAATCGCATGTGTTAAACATTTTGAGTAGTTTTAAGTGTGTAAATGGTGCTATGGTGGTAAAGGGTGGTATTGTTTGCTTGCTGTGGTAGCGATTGTCCTGACGAAGAGACGGGTACGTCTCGAAACCGAAAGACTTAAAAAATCTCGGTGCGGGGTTATATACTAACATAATTGAAAAAATAAAAAATAAAAAAAAGGAAAAATGACTAACCACAAAGTAAATGCTTTAAATATTAATAATATTGAGAACATAATTGGAGATTACAATTTTTAATTAAAACCCGTAACGCAGAATTTGCAAATCATCCCTTATTTTTATCTCAAGATATATAAATATTTACATATAAGCTTTTTAGAGATATTTTTTTCTCATTTGATTTTTATTGCTGTACTCTATTTACAATAGTTTGTAAAGAGATCTTACAATACGGATTCCTGAATATCTTCCGAAATCCTTTGAAACAGGATTTTATATTTTACACAAAGAGAACCGTGGATAAAATATAGAATGCAGTCGAAGAAAGGATTGCTCGAATTTCGTTATAAAAGATCTCACGAAAATAAAAATCCCCGAGCAGGATATCCTTCCTTCATTCTCAACAGGTCGTTTGAGTAGGCTTTACTGTGAACTAGATATTCATTCCTCGAGAAACTAAGGTTTCGCAAGCCTTAATTTACTATTTCAACTCACGTGTTTACTTATTGGATAAACATAATATTTTATAAGAAATGTGATGGCGTGAAGCTTTACCGAGGGTAAGTCTAATTTGTTTTTGAAGAGATTCTGAGTCTACAGAATTTAAGAAGTGTTGGTGAAATTAAGAAATCTCGGGGCAAACCGTGCTTGAATTTAAGATTCTCACTTCTAAATATTTATTGTATCCACATTTTTGTTCACAAATTCTGCTTTTTTGCTCCTCTAAGGAGTTATTTATATCAATATTTTTAAATTGATATTAAAAATTAAATTCATAATTATTGTAAATAATGTTTTCATGTATCTTTTAGTATGCGAAATAATTCGGAAATAATCTTATATACATTTAATGAAGGTTTTTGCTTATAAAAACATACTATTTACAATCGTAAAAGTTGCATAATAATATTACTTAAGATCTTTTCAACTGAATCATAAATATGACTTTCGAAATTTAAATGGTGTGATTGTCAATCATGGGTAGATTGGTAACATCATTTATGGAAAAGTGATCAGTTTAACTAGTCGATAGGTCGTAAGCCGTTTAACCCTTGAGGCATGACGGGGTTAAAAGTGCCCCACCTTTTTGTTATTTAAAACTGCATGATGGGATCTTTTTTCTACCACCTCGAAAATTTAAAATTGCAATTGGAACAGAGGTTTTAATTTAATCCCATCCATTGCAACTAGTTAATAACTTAAATTTAAATAAACTAGTTAAATTTCTCCAATAGTTAATAGTTCAATTTTTTAGAGTTTTATTTCTTAATACGTTAAAATAAATAAAAAAATAAGATTAAAAAAATAAAACAATAGAAATTCCATTCAAAGAGTTAATATCCATATTCTGCTCCATATATATCAATTTAAATAAAAAATAAAGATATCAATAATATAAAACTTCTCGAATTAATTCATTTTAAAGAAGATTTCATTAAGAACGAAACTAGTTTATTTAATAAGAAAAATAATTGATGTACGTTACAAGAGTATCGATTTTCTAACCCCTATCTGCCCCCAATAATAATGAATTAAAGTACCACATCAGGCCCACCCGGTGTTAATTTGATCGTAAGTTATACAAAGGCAAGGTGATAAGTCCTGCCCTGCAGATTCTTGGATCAAGGAGTGGAATATATTTGAAGGGATATTGATGACGCTAGGACATTACTGCTTTATGGGAAAATAAATGAACGTGAAACAGTAGATACAATTCATTAGGAGGGGAAAAAGGAAAATAGCCAGGTCACAAGGGGATATGTATCCCATACCAGTACTCATAAAGCTTGTGTAAGATAAGCTAACGCTAAGGTGTACGGATTCCTTAAGGGATGAAGAAAAACAATGGACAAATGTTACTTATTAGCTCGTTTAAGAGACACAATTAACTTTTGTTATCAAAGCTGCGCTTTGCATCTTCGGGTGTTTTTATCGTATAATTTAGTTTTTACAACACAATATTTTGTGTTGTAAAAAGTTGGAACCGGAAGACCGCCTTCAGAAAATGAACGAATAATCTCGCTCAGGTGAATCTCTTTTTTTTATATCTAATACAAATCATAATAATTTAAAATAAGAACGTATTACATATGGTAGGTAGATAAAACTATTTGGTTGATAAATATATATAATGATGTAATTTTTTTTGACATTATCGGTTTTAAAGTAATTTACTTTAAAACTTGCATGACACATATAATATAAACACTTATAATATGTCTCTCATACAAGGTTGTCAGTTTTTACTCTCTTCATCAAACCTTGTTATTGGAAAATTATTAATATTTTCGTTTAAATGAAATCATTTATATTATGACAGACTTCCATATTCTTCTTCAACTAGGTTGATATATCAATATTAAATAGCTTCTAAGTGGACAAAACCCAGATTTGTGGGCGACGATTTGGACAAACTCAGAATACTGTATTTTCATATTTTTCATTTATAAGAATGGTTAAAAATATTTTTTTTCTTTTGGACAAAATATTTTTTAAATTTATTCATTCGGCAGTCACTTGTGGTAATATTTATCCATTTTAAATTTTAGTTTTACCTGGTGAATATCACTTTTTCTTTAAAATGATGCAGAATGCATCGTAATACGTGTCACTATAGATTGACAGAAATATTGGTATTTACCTCGTAAAACTTAAATTTAAATAAAATAAATATTTTTCGTTTATATCCGCTGCAGGGTACATCTGCCCGTCGTTGTCTCGTAGGTCAATCAACTGAGGAATTTTTCTCTACCGTATTACAAATTCTTTTCACGGACGCGAGTAAAACTATTTCCAAGGCACGGTGTAAAAGGGAACTAAGCTTTAACCAATCCCTATTTCAATGGGAGAATACTGAATCACGTTTTTTTATGTTTTGTCCAATTTTGTGGATGTTCTTCGGAACTTTTCTATACAATGATCTCGTCAGGTTTATACGTGATTGGATCGTGACTTAGAAAATACGAGAATACTCCATTTTTACTTTTATATCTTCATTTTCAGCGCCCTTTTTTGCGATTCTACGAAATATCGTTGCATTTTTAATATTCAATTATTATGTTGAGTAAATTATGCGGTACGCATACAAAAATGAAAGAGATATAATAATTCCATAGAAAAAGCTTCTTTACGCACGTTATAAGTTGCTACATATGTTTTTGTTTTCAGTACCGTATTATGCATCCATTTTTATGTGTGCGTAGGTGAGTAACATATATTAAATTAAAATGAATAAGGTTTTTAGATTTGATTATGCATGCACATTAGCAGTATATAACTTATACAAGGTCGAACGATTACGTGTGTGCAAACTCGAATTCCCATTGCTGTTATTTTCCCTTCTTGCTTCTATTCCTACTATATTTCTAATTCATCCAACATACAAAAGAAATTAAGAGGGCCAAAATACAAATAAAGAATAAAAAACAGTATTGATTAACTATAATGAGAACAGTAATAAACGTCGTACTAATTTCAGGTTGTAAGTCCTAGAATGGCTAAAATTCCGTTTTACTTATGATGAATATCTTGATATGTCTTCGTTAGGTGAAGAATCCGGTGTCTGAATAAATAATTTTAAAAAATAAAAAAAATAAGAACCCATAAGCAAAAATGAAATTAAGTTTTTTACAACTGCAGATAGTTTTAAATTCTCAATAAACAAAAATAGTTACATTATTTTTTGACATCTCATCAAAGATGAAGAAGAATATCGAAGTCTGGGCATTTACGGGGTTGACGACCGTGATAGGCTGGTTTAAGTGATCACTTTACACACGTGTAACATTCACCAATTCTACCCATTATTGACAACTACACTACTCAAATTCTTGGACGTTCTATATACATTAAACAATTTAGAAACCTTGTTCTTGAATCACTAGAACTTCACTAGACACATCTATTGGTGAGATGAATAAAAGTTTTTTTCTTAATTAGCAGAAACTCGTCAGCCCCGTAAATGCCCAGACTTCCATATTATTCTTCATCTTTGAAGAATGTCAAAAAATAATATGAAAAATACTCCTATAATTGTAGATAATCCAGATTTGTGAACAAGTATTTGGACACACTCAAAATGTTGTAAAAATATTTAAATAACATATTTGTAAATCTTAAAAAAATATTATACATACGTGAAGAAGTTATTCGGAAGTTTGTAGAATTTCCTGAAACGTGTTTGAAGTTTTTATTTCAGGGATTCGTGGCACATAATAATACATTTATTGCCTGATATAAAATGGCACATATGCCGCGCGAGAATTCCGAGATTCCAAAATTTCTTTATTTCTTTATAATCGTGTAAATTTTTCATCATCGGAAGATAGCGACTGAGAAATATGAATATTATGGGAAATAGGAATAAGTTGGATCAAACAAAGTTGAAATATTTAGGTGTCTCAACTTAATATGAAACATCTACCATTCTTTTTTATATGAAAGAATACGGAAGTTTGAGTACCTATCTCAGGACTTACGACCTGGCACATTGAAGCTTTCGCAACCATATTCCTGGATCAGATACAGAAGCATTTAGGCTTTTTGATAGATTTTGAAAAGCAAATTGATTTTATTTACAAAGTTGGAAAAAATAAAAGAAAATGTAAAACATTTATCCCCATTTTACTATTTTTTAACGGATATTTATGTTTCCATGTAGGTAGGCTCACCACTATAGTGTAGTAAACATCGTGTTTGTCTACCACGCTTGGGGACCCGGGTCGAATCCCAGGAGTGTCAGAATATAAACAAGTTTTTTTTATCTTACCTAAACATAAAAAAAAATCAAGTGGGGATTGCGTTAATTTTATGCAGTGCCCTATGCACCATTGAAGTGAGAGTAAGAATAAAATTAGAATAGATGAATAATGTTTTTCAAGGCTTTTTCCCCTGAATATTTCTAGTTACTTGGTCGATGGCCAAGATAAACCAGTGATTTTTTTATATGGTAATATACAAGCTAAATCGAGCATTTACTGAGAACACGACCTGCCATTGTATGGTTTTGTCATGATTTTATAAACTTGTGTAACGTTACGTATTCCATCCACGTTTTTGAATATCCATACCCCTTGATTTTCCTTATTTTAAACTATTTTTTTTCTTATAATGATCTTTGGCGAGCTTCCAAGTGAAGACAATTTTCTTCGATCAGCAATGAATGATTTATATCCTACTTAAGGTTAAACCTTACTTTAAACAATCTCTTTATCTTCCTCAAATAACCCTTAATCGCTTTTTCCTTTATGCGAACCTCGCAAGAAAATATTCCCATGTGGCCACTTTCATTATGCCATTGGAACCTTATGACAAGAATTTGGAAGAAGCCTTTAATTCAGTGGGCGAAATTGGAACACCCATCTTACTGAATATTTTTATATTGAAATATTATACACTGCAGATGCTTATTTAATGATAAATATAAATTAATTCAAACTTTTATTATTTGGCATTAACTTGGTGCAATAAATAACATGTTTTTAAATAAATAAAAATAAACAGTTGGTTAAGACCAGTTTAAGTTTTTAGTCCACAAACTGTCTCAAGGCTTTTCTGTCGGCTGCCAGCTCCCTTGCATCCTCCCAAGTCAGATCCGCGTCACGAGTTTCTGACGAGAACTGCCGACGAATTGTCAGTAGTGGTCGTCCTGGGTGGAACCTGATGCCTTGTAAAAGAGGCAAACTTGATTTAGGCTCTCAGGAGGCATACGGAGTACATTGGCCAAGCCAACTGAATCACCTTTTATTGACTCTTATCTCTTCATTCCTCACAAAGTCAAACCACCGAAATGTAAATAGGATTAGTTTAAAAAAATTAAATAACAACTAAATAGTTTTTTCAACATAAATTTTATTTGATCAGTGATCGGGTTTCGCGTAACCGACATCATTAGGCTGGTCTGATGATGTCAGTTACAACGAAAACCGGTCGCTGGTCAAATCAAATTTGTTTGGATTAAAAACTCTATAGTTGTTATTTCATTATATTAAATGCAGTTTCACCAAGAAATGACAGTACAAAACTTAAAAGAAAAGATTAGTTTTCTTAACTACTGATACTCCTATTAACAGGTAAAACGCTTTTTGGAAAACCATTTTTTACCGCAATGGTTGCTATATAACGTAACAACAACACACGCATAACCAAAAATTGCTCGTGGCAAACAGCGTGCTTCTCGACAATTGCTGACACTCTCGATTGCATTGCTGCATTTTTCAATGTTTTCATTGCAACAAAAGCCTCGTGAAAATAAATAAATTAGAAATGCGTGTTTACTCTTATCTTTATTTTTCATTGAACTAGGTTGAATAAAGCTGGTTTTATACAAAAAGAGCATTGCATACTTTTATCGAGAATTGAACATTGGTTATACCTGAGGTTAATTCTTGATTGACGGTTAATTCTCAACTCGTTTTGTTAACGTTTACCTCCTCAATATTCTTTGTTAATTGAAAAACGCACGATCTAAATGGAACAATTAAAATGTGTCAATCACAAAACACAAGTTCCTTCGTATTCCATCAAGGTTTTTCTCCTTGTAAAAAGAGTAATGGAACTTTAATAAGGAACCTAGAAGTCACTAACAAACGCAAGAAACGTCCTGAAAAGACAACTCGAAAGGTTTTGTAAAGGTTCTAGTAAATACATAATGAGCGTTTGGCATCTGCCCGTGTAGGCTGTATTTATATACCGAGCAAACTTGTACACATTAAGATAGGGTAGGAATGAAAATGAGTTTGTAGTACGTAAGAAAATCCTGCTTTCTCGTTACTTTAAAAAAGCTCTGCTTGATTAAGGTAAGAAAAAAGTCTACCCAAAAATAAAACCAGTGATGGGTAGGTATTAGAGACATATTAAATGTTGATATTTTAGTAAAAATAAATAAAAAGGGATATAGATATATATATATATATATATATATATATATATATATATATATATATATATATATATATATATATATATATATATAATATATATATATATATATATATATATATATATATATATATATATATATATATATAAATATATATATATATATATACATATATATATATAACGTGGTAATAATTTTCTTTTGTAAATTGGGTGTAAATAATATGTAAAGTAGGTGTAAAATAATAAAATAAACAATGTGTTGCTTTGAAATTAAACTTTATTCTTAATTAATCTTTACAATATTTTTCTATCTATCTATCTATCTGATTCTGACAGTTCAGAATATTATATTTTTTTTATCTGGTGTCTTATGTTTTATTCAGCGCGACGCATGCAACATCTGGTGGTAGATTTATACTATATGTAGGTACTTAATAAAATGTATAGGTAGGTACCTAGTTATTTTATTACATATATGATATATATATATATATATATATATATATATATATATATATATATATATATATATATATATATATATATATATATTTATATATATTTATATATATAAATATATATATATATATAAATATTTATATATATATGTATATATATTTATATATATATATATATATTTATATACATATATATATATATATATATATATATATATATATATATATATATATATATTTTTTTTTTTTTTAACTCTTTATTCCAGCTTGACTAAGTGGTGGGTGCAATACTTAGTCAGCCATATATGTTTTACAACATTTTATTTAAACAATGAAATTAAAAATAAGAAGGAAATAAGAAATTGAAAGAAAAAAAAAATAATAAAAAATAAAAATAAGAATAAAAATAATAATAAATTTGGAGAGATGTAGACGAAAATTAGCTCGCTGGCAAACGCAGCACTGCGCTCCAGTGCCGCCACATGTCCAGCCCCCATCTGTGCTCCACAAGCCGCTTTATGATGAGGTTGGAGCTCTTCATCAGCCTCTCCCGGAAGCCTGCCACTCGGTGCCTTAACAGGCCATCCCAATGTGGTAGGCGTGCTGTGGCAAACATACCACTCGCGCTGCAGTGTCGGGGTAACTTCATTAAAGCTCTGTAGCCGTTATTGTAGCATATTTTATATATATATATATATATATATATATATATATATATATATATATATATATATATATATATATATATATATATATATATATATATATATATATATATATATATATATATATATATATATATTTATATATATTATATATATATATATATATATATATATATATATATATATATATATATATATATATATATATATATATATATATATATATATATATATATATATATATATATATACAAATGTGTTTACGTGTAAAATGTTGTATGAAATTATCGTCTTTTTTCTCATTTACAATTTTTATGGGGTAAAATCATAAAGTGATGTAAAATTCGATTATACAAGTTATAAAAAACATCTGTTCATTCGTATATATCTATCATAACATTCTTTAAAACGCGAATACCTTTTCCGCCACCCTGTACAGTTGAGGGTAAAATTATAACTCTCGAAAAGGACTCCATTGTGTAACGCTAATACTTCATTATTGTGATAACTCATCGTTTACTTTGTAACATTTATATAAAGATATTAAAATTTAAATAAACATGAGGTATTCCAAATAGTATTGCAGACGAGTCCCTTCCACAAGAACATTCAGAAACAGTAATACATAAATCCCCTGATAATTTTATCTTCGCTCAGTATAACGTATTCACAAAGCTTTATTCTTAAGTGGAGGAAGTAAAATGCACATTTGACGGTGGAATTATTCATAATGAAGGAAAAGTCGCTTTGTCAAGTGAAACAAGAAGAATACAGATGGCGGGCGCCATTCCAAAGTGTTATTTTTCCGTTTTATTCAGACCACGTGGGGGATGCAACGCAGAATACTAATACCGGAATAGAAAAGGGTACATTTATGGCTGTATTACAGTGTTCAGGTGTGCTAACAAAGTATTGCAAAATAAAACCGATTCACACGACGTATTTCGTAGAATCGACGTAATAAATAGGATATCTGCCACCGTATTCCGATGGATTTATCACTTTTTCCTGTGGAATTAGACATTCACAATATCTACATGAACTCTCTCTTTCCGATGACATTACAACTTATATTAACCCTTGACTTCGCACAAATATCATCTCCAATCCCTCCTGTTGACTTCCAGCTTATCATCTGGAGAAGCTTTATCCATCTTTTCTTACTTCATCCTCCCACCTCAATCTGTATCTTCTCACTTTTCTCCTTGTACCTGGGTATCCAGTCATAATTCTTTTGTTCCCAACACACATTACAATAAAACTTTATTTTTGTTAGAAGAACCAAAAATACACTTTATAATCTATAAACCTTGTACATTATAAGCAATTTAAATAATATATTCAATTCCCATCTAAAGAAAATATAATTATTTTAGGGAAGCGTGAGTAGTCGAGGTGAATGATACACCAAGCTCTGACACGCCTGTCGTTGAAAATGTGTTTAAAATCATTGAAAATATCGAGAAAGACCGTCATGTTAGCTGTCGTAGAATCGTCCAGAAGCTGAATATTGATCATAAAACCGTTTTTAACCATTTGCAGAAGGCTGGATTTTAAAAACAAGCTCGATGTTTGGGTGCCACACCAGCTGATGTAATATAACATCATGGGCTAAGATGCTAGGGACCTGGAATAAATATTTAACGGAGAGACCACCCGGATTCGATCGTTCAAGGACAGTTTGGACCGCACTCAGAATCCAGACAGGCCACAGCAGACGTGCCGACTTTTTCTTCTAGTACGGGTGGCTGGATTCCTCGAGGTATGACTGTGGTACAGATAGGGAGACCGTGAACCACGTCATATCAGAGTCCAGCCTCGGAGCGTATGAAGGGATCCTGGAGGATTTCCTGCTCCTTAAGGCATCAACGACTGAATACATATTTGAAAATTAATACTTAATTTTTTACCTATGTTTGTTCTATTGTTATAATTTATATTGAAAATGCCGATGTGATGTGACAACTTGTAACCATATGATGAATAAATAAATATATCATACAGTTCATTATTTTGAGAGTTTAACCCTTCTGTCACGGGTCCACATATTTTATCTACCTGTACAATTGACTAGATTGAAATGATGCTAGATAAATCGATTGATCTCTATTCTCAATTATTTTGATTCAGACCTCGTCAAAATTTTCCAATTATGGTTAAAGCAAGCGATAGTAAATTAATCTACCTGTGTATTGGTTCTAATATTATAGCGCAGATAATCAAATTTGATTAGTACTCTGACAAATTTAATGCTGACCATTTGTTCGCGAGGAGGATTATAATTGGCAGATTGGTAGAATTTATATAGGATATCAATCTATTAAAGCAATAACAATCATAATTGTGAGTTGGCAAGTTTCAGGAAGTACTTACCTGTTTCTCCCTAGCTTATTATAACGATGTCTAAAAGCACCGGATATCGTTATCGATTTTACGTGATGACATTAACTAATTTTTGACATGTGCAAAGTGCAGATATAATTAAATTGTTATTGCAATGGATCTTTGGATATTGTATAGTCCGTGAATGGACGATTGTGTTATGAAAATAAATCATTGAAGTATCCTTGGTTTTAATGTGAAAATCATATCCGATTGTGATCATCATAAAACAAGGTAGGTATGTATTATCTGAGTCTAGGGTAAGCAGTAAACTTATCTATAGGCATTAGAGCCTTTTGCAAGGATAGCGCTTGGTGCATTAGGGTACGTGGCTCATTGACGTCGTGGTTAAACATCTCTAAAGATGTTTAACAGGGATGTGTTAATGTCACCATGGCTGTTAAATGGAAACATTGATAAATCCATAAAATAATTGAAATGCTTAAATATTTGAGCTAGAATAATTTGATAGTCTGATGCAATCTTTCTTGTCGATGATAAAAATGCAGAAGACTATAGTAATGATGTAGATATATTATGGATGTAATTTGGTGAAAAATATTGACAAATTCATTTCATGTTTTTTTAAAGATATATGATAAATAAATAATGGTGCATGGTGAAAATTTAGAAAAGTTACCATAAATGATTATGCATATTTGAGGAGAATGTTTTGTAAGGAAGGAAAGATAACAACATAGAAAAGAGAGTGAATGCTGGATAAATAACGTAAAATCGGTTTAAAAACGAAAACCAAACAGCGAAGCTGAATTGGCAGTGGCTAATGGAGTTTTGGTACCATCATAAATGTTTGGAAGTGAAGCAGCGAGTTGGCGAAAAAAGGATGAATGTAGACTGAATAGGATCGAAATGCCTCGAAATCACCTAGAAGATGTGGCAGATCAATATTAGGCTTTAAGATATAATTATGAATTTTCTATTGAATTGGTATTTATAATGTTAAAATTTTAATATAATTAACTGATTAATTAATTAAATTATACTATAAACTTCTTATGAAAGTTGTTTTCACGTTATAAAATTCTCAAATATATTATTTTTAGTATAAATAAAAAGACGATTAATGATTTGTGTGAATTTACTTACAATGTTTTTGTGAAAGTTGTTTTGCCTTGCAAAATTAACCGTCAATTTGACAGATTTATGTCGTAGATGGCGAAACATCTATCAAAAAAATTAATCAATTCTAAAGAATCAGAAATCGCATTACGTTTCATACTAAAATAATAAAAAAATTAAATATTCAAATATATTTTTTAAAATAAAATCAGCGGTTCCAAGTTTATGGTCCAAAGTAGTACTTTAAGATACCTTTTGTAACCCTGTTATCTAATTTTCTTGTCAAAGTGGTTTCCAAACCTTTACACTGTTGGCGTTTTGCCTTGGCTCCTTCCACTCTAGCATACTAATGTCATGCGCTCAGCAGACTCATTAAAAACGTATTTACTTACAAAAACAATTATATACATATTTCGGCTAAAATAACGAGAGATGACAAAGAAATTTACCAAAAATTTGAGACATAAAATCACAAAGAATCTTACAAAAAATGACCTTTCTTATTTTTTGGCGCCGTTCAAACGGTAAGAAAAGTTTCGTAATATGAGTAGTATTCGGTAAAATCAGAAAAGTGATTCAGAAAAACAAGATGACAAGATATTAGCACGTTTTGCCAAAAATACAAATGAGATTTTCATGATAAATGGTACAAGCCATGTAGGAATTTGATGTAAGGATTATTTTATTGGTGTCTCATACATAACAAAACAACTGATTTTCATTGGTTGACCAGAGGGACCAGATAAACTTGAATTGAATAAAATGAAAATAAAGGTATGATGCTTTATTTTTTTTTAATAAAATAAATTTATTTCGATGGAGATCTAAAAGAATAAGCAAAATGTATTTCACCTTTTTCGCGATATTTCATTTAAAAAATAGCAAATCTACAGATGATAATTTTATGTATGTTACACTCGCAGTATTATTCTTTTGTATATAAACTCAAAAATAAGCTATAAAACTTTTAAAAAAATGTTTACAATGAATTTACTTTTAAGTGACAAATATTTAACATGTTGAGCGTATTTATCATTCTAAAAAATCTATAAAGTAAAACAACTTTCTCGCTAGGTTAAACAGTTGACACAAAAGTAAATAAAATTAGTGGAATTTGAATTTCATCATATCATGATATATATTAATAATTCAAGCATTCAAACTCTTATCCGCACCCCAATGGTGCATAGGGCACTGCATCATATAAACGCAGTGTTATCTTGATCGTCAACTCATGAAGGAAAGGTGATCAGCCCTTCGCTTCGGGTACCAGTCCAGGGTAATGTTGAATAAATATTACAGTGAAAAAATCACATATTTTATTCGACCCCTTCCTGGGAATCGAACCCAGGACCTCCAGAACGGTAGCCGACCGTGCTGACCATAATACTATGGAGGCGGAAAAAATTATAGAATTTTGGAACATGGTAGAATTTTATATAGTATTAATAATAATAAAATGTAAAATTCTACCAAGTAAATTCCGCTTAATTAATCTAAGTAACCATCACTCGGCTTCACTGTAGGGGTAGGCAGAGAGAACACTACACTACTCTGTCCTTGAAAACATTTTTCACTTCTTCCATGTATGAAAATATTGTATGGATGTCAAGGAAGCGAGTAGTGTATGTCAGGACAGAAGGGTGTGGCGTTCCATCCTCTATGCCTTCCCTGCGGAGAAACGGCGTGATGGAAGAAGAAGTAGAATGATTCGGCAGTCATTTTGTGGTAAAATCTATCCATTTTTAATTAATGTTTTACTTAGTAAATACCACTATTTCTTAAAATGATGCGATGAAAATGATGCGGAATGCATCGAAACACGTGTCACAGTAGATTTTAAGAAATAGTCGTATTTACTAAGTAAAACATTACTTAAAAAAATAAAAAGACCAACATGAAAATTTAAATATAAAACAATTACAGTATAAGTGCAACATGCATTGCAATGAAAGACATAATAATTCCTGATAGAGTGACAAAATACCTGAATGCAAATATAAACACATAAAGCCATAAAGTTTCGTATCCAACATAAAGTAAGCCGACTCGCTTTGCGAACTCTCTACTGACTAGAATGAAAGCCAACTTTCATTTTATTTGATTTCGTTGCCAAATCGTTTCCGATATTTTCTTTTGCATTTGATGCAAGGAGTTTTAAATTACAATACCAGATGTCAATAATGGATCGAGTTTCTTTAGAATGAGGCATGTTATAGATTTCGATCCATACATTTCAAGAAACATATGAAATGAATTATGTTCCCATATGAACATATTTTATTTATTGTTTCGGCATTCACTTGTGGTAAGACATGATGAAATTGTAAATGAGAACATTGGTTTTTTACCATTTTTTTACTCAAGTGGTAAAAAACAAATGTTCTCAATTCCAATTTGAAGTAAACATGTCTACGTTTGCTTTCAATAGTGATTTTCTGAGGAACTCTGAATCTGAGGAACTAGAATTTCTGTCAAACTAAAATGTGTAATGGGTAGCGTGGTTAGCTACCGTGTTGGAGGCCCCGGGTTCGATTTCCAGGAGGGTCGATTAGTAAATGTGACTGATTTTACACTCTTATATTTATTCAAAATAACCTTGGACTGATCCCTGAAGCGCAGGAGTGATCACTTTGCCTTCAAGTAAGTAAGGCTAAAGATAACACTGCATCGGTAAGATTCATTGCCCTATGCACCATTGGGTGCGGATAAGGGTTAGAAGAAGAAGAATATATATATATAAATATGCTTTTCAGGCATTGCCTATGTAAGTTACAATTCAACATATTAATTTTTTTTTTCTGAGAATGTGACCAAGTGCATTTTTTACAAAAAACGTGATCATTGACTATTTCATTTCTTACTAGCTTAATATTGCCTTAAAAAAATCCCAAAGGATTTTAAACTTGGAAGTATAATATATTGACTTAACATGGTAAAAATGACTAACTGCATTGATGTTTATTTTCTTGCCAAGCAAAAGTGACTTAAATGGCCCTCCTGAACATTTTAACTTTTGTTAGTTGGTCACTTTCTCCTGTACGACTAAGAAACATCAAATTAAAGAATGGAGTATACGAAAAAGAGGTTATTAGTAAACAAACAAAGGAGAAAGTAAATGTCGTGTCATGTAGGGGTATAAGAGTTGACAACAACAACAAAAACAGTCACTATACACACAGACAGACAAGAGCGTAGTTTTAAGTTCATTAAAAAACAGTAATATTTTTTAGAAGTATGTAGAAAAACTAACTTATGACCGAATGGTTGATGTCGATAATGTGAAACTGATGGAGTAATAAAGTAGTGACATAATGTAGGCAGAACCACGAGCAAGATCATTTACTACATAACTTAGTAACTGTGTCAGGCAAAAAGATCGCTGCTCTGCTTAGCTAAGTTGGCACTTAGCCAAGTCTGGGTTTATTGGGTCGTCTCAGCTAAGTAAGGTTAAGTGTGACTCAAGGTTGTGCGACGAGCTTTGCAAAGCTCAATTCACCTGAGCAACTAGAATTTTTTCAAACTATACCATTGTTCGTGTTCGATTATATCAGGGTGTCAAAAAAAGTATGGGTGATTTTCAGTCAATTTATTTAATTTTATACATAGAATTAAACCACAAACATAAACCTTTTTTTAAACTTTTATTTAATTTGACCAGTGACTGAATTTCATTGGTACCGATACTAAATAGTTGTTTTATTATATTCTAGAAAGGATTATCAGTACATAAACTTTAAAACATAAAATGTCAGAAACGCAAAGTAGGTGGTTCACGAATTTTTAAAAGTGATTTATGAAAAAATAAAATAACAAATAAAAAATATAATCAAAACAAAAACAATAAAAAAAAAAACAGAAAAGGGCGATAAAAATATAAACACACTGGAACATTTTATTCCAGTGCGTTATGCACGATTATTTAATGAGAATAATGTTGAATTTCATGTTACATAATTCTGTTATATTTTAAACAAATGGCTTATGAATTATTATTAGTGGTTTATTAAAACAAAAAAAAATACAAAAATGGGTGAAAAAAATAACGATGTAAAATTTTATTGCTGTGCGTAACGCACCGGGTTAAGAAAATGTGCAGATATCTCAGAGAATAATTACACGAGGCCATCGGAAGATATTCAGAATATAACTGTAGCAAAATTAACATCGTTTCAAAATATTATATCAAACAAAAATAAAACATGCTCTCGCCATTAAACTGTCACAATTAATTTAAACTAAGAATGTTATTTTTATTTTAAAACTTGGAAGTCGTATCTACATATGTATATAATCATACGAGATACATAAGAATAAATTCTTCCTCACCTCACTAAGTCGTCTGCCAGACAGCTGTAAACGCCCATTTTATTACTTAAATAATTATTAATAAGATTAAACTTCAGACAGATTAAAGTTTACTGGCCGAATTAACCTGAGTTTTAAAACACAGATTCCAACTAAGGGTTTTGTACTTTAAGAAAATTATATAATTGACTCCAATAAGTTCTTACTTACATATCGCTAGATTAAAAAATACTAGTTTTGTGGGATATTCTATATTAAATATGAAAAAAAGGTTTTCCATTTTTCTTTTTACCCCTTTTCAGGATAGAGTGAAGAACCCTTTACATTTATTTCGATCCCCTAGGAATCGACCTGGTACCTCCAGCATGGTTACTAAATACGCTAACAATTAACCACGGAGGCAGAAAAAGTAGTTATTTTAATTTAACTATAACCAGGCAGTTTTAGAGGTGTGCCTATATCATGTACCTACACCAAATTTTGTCTACTACTATATTTTAAATTTTAATCAGATTAATCTGAATATTCTGAGAATAAAATCTGTTAACGAGTAGATTATGTTTATCAATAATTTTGGAAAAATGTCGTTTTCATTCACCAGTTAACATAATTTTTGTATAAATCTAACATAAATCTTATTTAACACCCTTTATCGAATCCGACGTATGATTTGGTATTATTCCTTTTCATACACAACCTCAGTAAACACATAATAATTCTTTCTCACAATATAAAGTATATCCAGATGAAAGAATTTCTAATATTTAACTCACGTTCAGAATCTGACAAAAAGAGCGTCGACTTTATACCTTAACTGCTCCTTTGAGTAAATCGAATTGCCCTTCATACAATAAAAATGGAAACGTTTTCTTTGAACCGTCGACAATTTTCTCATCTTTTACTAGAAGAGCAGAATTATAGATAGTAAAAAATATATTCCTCTTCGGTTCGGTTTGGTATCGAACTATCGACTTTGTACAGAATGGCACAAATGTCATCGCCCTTTTGAAAGATGACATTTACATGGATTAATCTTATATGTTTGTATATTGTACTGGTATTTCGACGGCTAGTCTACAGCAACCATCTTCAAATAGTTCACTTATGTCAAAAAAAATAGTTTAGTATTTATAATACAAGAAACTTAAAAAAAAATGTTTAAAAGCTAAAATGGTTCGTTATTTATAATTTTGGCATCAACTTTGTGTTTGGCATCAAACATTATTGGAATAAAAAATAACATGTACACATATAGAAGACCACTGCAGTAGACCACTTTTTGAGTTTTTTTTTTAAATGTAAACACAACTAGTTTTGAGATTCATAGATGTTCATACTAACAGTTCGTATTTTCACCTATTGTTGAGAAAATCTGTATTCCTCGAAAGACTTTTGCATTTTTTACATTTTTACTTTACACGCCTCATATTTGATCTTGACATTTGTGCCACCCCGTATATCTAAAAATAGTATTCTTAATTGTCTCTTTAGACAGTTTTTTGTTTATTGGACCCCATAGGTATATATCGATAGGGCGTATGTTTTGATAGACTGACCTATCACTAGCAGAGATATCCGTTATTAACTGATTGCGTTCATTGCCTCGATGAGTAGTAATTTTAACCTTTATTTGTGGACACTTATGTGTTAAAAAGCAATTTTCGTTAAAAGTCGTATTTTGATACGATTCTAATTAAGTATTTTCTATGTAAGTAGAGTCGCGTCGCGTCGGCGGTGGCGTCGTTAGAACGTGTAAGATTAGCTTTTATGTTTTTCCCGTATGTAAAACGTGATTTTCTCTATCATAATACCCACAGTAATCAACCGTTACGCATATAGGGAGATGCCACCTGCTTTTAAAACATGCATTTATATTTTAGAATATAAAAAAATATATTTTTATTTATATATTTATATTTATATATACATCGTTTTGCCGGTGATTTATGAATCTGAGTGATCGCATTTCGATTGCATTTAATCCACTTTCATCCTTCAATTGCCAACTATATACTTCTCTTCCATGCATTCTGGATTTAGTGTTTCAATTTGTATATCGAAATTATATTTTTATTTATAATTTATACTTTAACGATTGTATAATTTAATGAGAACCATTCTGGACCAATACTTCCTTCAAAGCGACAGCCGGCAAACCAAACATTTATAGTTTTACTAAGGTCAGTGCTAACATATTCACAAACGAGTACCCAAATAAACGCAATTCGATATTCCAAAACCAAGTAAAGGTCATTAAAACCAGGGACACGGCATTTTAAAAATGAAATTTGGTTCATTTTGGGGCTATTTATTTATTTAAAAAACTCAAATTATATTTCGTGGTATACAATCAATTCAAAGCGTTCAATTACATTAAATTGCTTTTAAATTTAGCACTCTTATAATATTTTATTTCTAAATAGGTACCTGAACGCTTAAACTCAACACTTTTTTGCTCGCAATACATAACAATTCAACTCCATTAATATGATGAAGTAACGTTTTATAACCATTTTTTTCTGACAGTAATTTAAATGATTTAAATTTATCGTTATTTTGTTTAAAACACCGGGTTTAAAATTTTAAGTGCCTACCAGATCATATAATGTTACTTTTGCAATACATTTCAAAGGATTTAAGGTTATTTGAAGCATGTATGTGACGTGGACAGTTCGTGAATGAATTGACCAAGATATAAGTATGAGAGGTTATTGTCGCTCATTTTAAGGCTGCTAGCATACAGGAGTTTTTCGACAAAGCGAACGTCTCAAAATCCCGATTCGTAATATTGTATATCCTTTATTCGAAGGAAGATTCTTCGTCAAATATTTTAATATGCTAAAAAGCAGTGAATTTTGCAAATGAATTTTTGAATGAGGTGGATGATTTCTTAGATTTTTTTAAATATAAAACATATATGTATACGTTGAGAGAATATTAGATTCATATTTATTTCTTCAAAATACTTCAGAATCCAACATGAGATATTTTATTTATTGTTTCGGCATTGACTTTGTGGTAAGACATGTTACAATGATTAAAGAAAACACTTCGTTTTTTACCACTTGAGTTTTATTATAGACTACATGTTTCAGAAGTTAAACTTCCATCATTCAGGTCTGTATAATAACATAGTATAGTTATTATACAGACCTGAATGATGGAAGTTTAACTTCTGAAACATGTAGTCTATAATAAAACTCAAGTGGTAAAAAACGAAGTGTTTTCTTTAATCATCAACATGAGATCAAATAAAGAGGCTTATTTTCAGGTAAGATAGCAAGGACAAGAAAAGTAGATGTGGATGATACATACATCACAAACATACAGACCAATTGAAAATAAATATTTCATGAATGTATTTTGCAGTTCAAGGGAATCGAACCCGCGACGCCAGTTTCGCAGTCAAGGGTATATAACCCAACTACGATTCACGATTTTAGAGTCTTAATAAGACTCTTTTGCGATTTCAACTGCTGGGTGATATACTCTCTCAATATTTCCAAAATTATCTAAAGGGTGGACCCTAATCACATATTTGACATTAACATAATAGCTACAGAATAGCACCAACTATTATTTAGGTTATCACCGAGGTGTCTTCGCAATGGTTTACCAGGAGCGCACACGGCCTAAGACCCGTGACGTCAGAGCCTCGTGACAAGCAGTTTGTACGAAGCTAGACGGTATCATAGTTTACGCGCCACGGGAGCTTTGAGCTAGAATTCAAAGAGCGCCCACAAAGGGAACTTCTGCATAATGAACATAACCCCTATACAGGCTACATACAATATTTGCACAAGGCAGTGTGCGATACTACATTATGCATGTTTCATTGTTTCTTGTTAGTGTATCTTCCCGTTTGTATTATTAGTAAAGCGCTTGAATCGTCTTTCAGCAAGCTAGAAATTAGAAACACACTCAAATGACATTTATTTATAATGTTCCATACATTTTTAAGCGAATCAAACTACCCCG
The DNA here is from genome assembly GCF_059751285.1 of Brachycentrus maculatus. NCBI lineage: Eukaryota > Metazoa > Arthropoda > Insecta > Trichoptera > Brachycentridae > Brachycentrus > Brachycentrus maculatus. Next base: position 535,266 of record NW_028280777.1, read on the forward strand.
ATATTTTTTCAGTGTAACTAGCATTGTTCCTTTTTTTACAGAATCAATTTTTTTTATTTTTACTTTCATGTAAAGAAAAAAATATGTACATTGGTGGGTTTATTGCTAAGAAGCCATATCTTCCAACCAACTAAAAACAGACTAGTGACATTGGTCAAAATGTTTGATACCTTATCAATAAGCTGTTTGCAATCAGAGGTAGATAGTGCTTGAACATAAACATAGTATAAATGGGAAAGGAAAAAATCATAAATGACAATTCACTGCTGTAAAATGAAGCAACTACTTTACATGTAATATTTATGAAAATTACAAATTGATGATAATAATCAAGGCAAAGGAAGAAGGGAGTTAAGGGAAGGAGGGAGAGAAAAACTAAGGAATCGTCTGTTCTCTATTTTCATTCCCATTAATCCTATATTCCTATATTTATATAGTCTCAAAATTGGTTAGGTTAGGTTACTATGTTCCATTTGACATTGATAGCGCTGAGATCATTTGACAATGTCAGTCGACATCGATATCAAGGTGTGTCCCTCGATTTGTACAATTGTCTTTGACTTGAACTATGATCTTTTTCCTTCCTTCTTTTCCTACCTCTCGTCCCTCTTTCAGTTATTTTTATAAATGAGTAATTTTATGATTGGAGACAGTCTAATCACTGAATTACACGTTTCGAAAAAAATTACATACTTTAATTTTTTACTGACAAGTGCCTTTTTTGTAAAATTTCTTGATGGGAATAACTTGCTTTTACTGATTTAGTAAATTCCCAAATAAAATAAAAGGAAGCAGTAATGTTTTCACAATGAACCATCTCTCTTTGCGCTATCTGTTTCTGCGTTACTATCAATAAATCTTAAAATGTAAAGCGTAGGATTCATTGATTATTCATGACTAAATAAATTATGTTCATAGTGCTGATGTCACTACCTTTTGCTACATAAGGTGCGGATAAAGGTGATTAGATAATAACAATAATAAATATTTTTTTAAAACTGTAATTTAAATTCACCATATTAATTTATCCATTTACTACTGAATGCTTCAGGAAATCATACAATCAGAACCCTTCTTGACTTTCTAAATCTTCTTTAAAAATCTTCTAAAGTCATTCACCCATTGGCTTATTTTTATGATCTGATACCATAATATCTCGTTTTTATCGCTGTGGTTAGTGTTTTCATCTGTGACAGGTAAAAAATATACTTTTTGAAAAACAATTATTTTGACCGCAATGGCAGTGCAATCTGTTGAGTATGCAATACTAAATATTAAATTTAATACTTTCATCAATATTTATGAAAGCGAAAAGTGTTTTTTTCACAGGTATCACTTTAAATGCATTGTTGTTTTAAATGTATTTTACATTGATTTACAAGCATTGTGTAATTAAACATGTTAGGAATGTGTTTGATTTCGATTTTTTTCCTTTCCATTTAACCACACTCAGCCACAGTAAGGCATGGCCGAATAAATCTAAAAATAATAGTTAAAATCTAATAATAGTTAAAATTTGTTGAAGAACAGCATATAAGTATACATAAAACTCAGTCTGGAAGTTCTTTTTTGGTATAACTTTCGAAAAAAAACGAGAATTAGATAGCATTAGTACTATAATTTGTATGAAAATGATCGTATTTTTAGATTTTATTTAAAGTTAAGATTTAAAAAATAATATAAACAGCCATCTGATATTTCAAATTGTAACCTCATCCACTTATTATCGCGTAGGCATTTTGCACAAAAAATATTTTTCTGAAAAACAGTGAAAGGGCGAGTACAAATTTTCTTTATGAGAATGTCTCAGTACAATTTATTGCTTTTATTTCTTACACACACAGACACTAAAAAATGTTTATATTCTTCCTGGATTGTGGGATTTATAACATTAATTTTAGGGGACGCTTTGGAAATGATACAAAAAAACTGCCTTCCGGGGTGGATTCCCCTAAAACGGCTTTAATGGTACTTCAGGGATAGGAGGATGTTTTTATTCATTTTAAATACTAAATAATGCACGTTTAATATAATATTAATCACGCTGATAAAACCAAAAGGGATACATATATTTAAGAAAATGATTTTTATTATAATTTTCCAACTTTATGTATTCTATTAGATACTGGATACATAAACAATTTATTTTTAGAAAATTGACAGATTATTCGACTGTAACTCAGGTAATCTTTTGAGTTGTTTACTTTCTGTGAATAAAAGGTTTATAAACCGAAAAAAAAGTAAAATAATTTTCAATGATTACAGTATGATATATTTTTTACTAGGATAAGTTTAAAAAAATATATTTTCATATACTTATTTGGTAGTCATTCAGTTAGAGGATGTTTATGTGAGTGTCAACTGTTTTTTTATCTACAATCAAAATAATAATAAGTTTATTTTATACTAAAATATCCATCTAATTTTCTTTCTTATACGGCCCTTATATCTCGTACCTACCCATCACTGGTTTTATTTTTGAGTAAGTAAGCAATAAAATGACGTCAGTAAAAATCTTATAAAGAAGAATATTACAGAAAGCGAATAAGTGACGTAGTTATCGCTACAAAGAAATGTTTTACTTCGTTCATTTCCAGAGCAGTTTTGCTTGAAAAATCGTCCACTTATAAAAGTAGCGACTCGTATTCCAGTTTCATCAAGTCGCTACATTAGGGTTTCCCAAATATTTTTTCTGCAAACTCCTAAACTATGTTTATTTTGAAAGACAAACTCAATAACTGAAAAAAATACCTGTATTTCAACTTTTACAATGTAAAAGAAAAATTTTAAGAATTTCTTTCTGACTTAAATCTGACTGAAAATCTTCTTGATATCAGTTAAAATAATCTAAAGCTTAATTGAGATTGACATAAATTGACAATCAGAACATTTTGAGTGTGTACAAATATTTGTTCACAAATCTGGGTTTTCTCAACTTAGCAGTTATTTTTTACTAATAAAAGGGTCTCATGGATGCATTACAAGATACATCCAAATAAAAGAGTCCCTGTTAAGTAAAAGCTTTCCCATTCCACCCATAGATGGCTCCAGTGAACTCACATATACAGTGTCATGAGATCAATGATAAAATTATGTAAGAATTCCAAAAAAAATAGTAGTGTGGTTGTCAATCATGGGTAGAATGGTGACTGTTATACGTGTGTGAAGTGATCACTTAACCTGCCAATTAGAGGTTATTAACCCTGTAAATACTCAGATTTCCATATTCTTCTTCATCTTTGTTGAGATGCCAAAAATGAATGGACAATTATATATTACTTGTTCCTATTTTTTTGTGAATATGAGATCAAACATGTTTGAATTTCTTTCAGGCGTTGTATGTTACGTATGAACAAACATTCTAAGTTTTCGAGGTATTCCTCAATATGAATTTGTGTTTAAGCACTAGAATTTCACGAAACACAGTTTAAATAACTCTTGCTGTACGCATATTATATTATGTATACCGAATACTTCTTAATCCGGAAAAGCGCTAAGCTAACAACGATATTGTAATACAGCGTATGTAGCCTTAATTTTCATACTAGCTTTTTTGTACGCACATACATCGCTCACTCCTTTCAATAACGTCATATATCAAAAAACTTGATTTTTCAGGAGATCGTTTTTAAAGTATTAAAATATAATACAATGTTTTAAAAATAAATATCAAGCCACTTTTTGAACTTTTTACTGTGCAACAGATCTTTTTAGGTAAAACCTGAATGTTTTTTCTCCATTTGAAAATTATTTGGCAAATTTAAAAAAATAATTGAATAATACCTTTTCTTCAATATGCAAAAACAACACTTTCTGCCCTGTAGCGGGTAAGTATTATGTTAAAAATATGCCGCTTTTGCTGGGATATAATACATTTTCTGGACTTTCCGAAAACATGTACAACTGAAAATTGACGATTTTTTATATATGAAGTTGTTAAAGGAGTGATCGATATGTGTTTGAAATTCGATTTCATCCACAAATTACTGGTCAAAATTCTGTAAAATCATAGCAGGAAAATTCTAAGGGCTTTATTTTTTATGCAATATAAGATCCTTTTTGAACAGATAAACAATAATTGAAATTTTAATATTTTCTTTGAAAAAGATAAATATGTGTCTTCCAGTACGATATATAGATTTTTTTCTCATTTAAATACAAATATGTTAAATTCTAAAATAAAGATGAAAGGTTGGTTTTTATTTGTTGTCTTATTTCTTGAGTTTAATTTATAATCAGAGCTGGTCACTTAATAACGTTAATTTAATATATGGACAGCAATATTTTTTTTTATAATACGTTTAAGTGAAATATTGTTGATATCTATTTGACTAGTTTAAAAAAAATCTATTATTTGATAAAAACATGTTTCGTAAATTTATTATATAGTTATACTTTAATGTACATAACAGTTTATTTTTATTTTTATTTTTAGATTACTTAAGTGAAAACCTCTAATTGGAATGTTGTTGGTTTTCCAATATTTTTTGTAAATAAAAAAATATAAATAATAATATTTGTTTGAAACTACTTTACAGTAGACATTATTTTTATTTATTTTTATTCAATACAAGTAAAATATTCAAGTGAAAATTTAAAATAATATTTTTTTTTTAAACACAAGACATGTTTGAAAAAACCCCTATCATATTAAAATAACGTTGGATACATTCAAAATAAAATGAACTGAAATAAGGATACATGTTGAAATATATTATTGTTGGGTTATATATCCAAAATAAAACAAGGTTTGTTGGATTGAATTGTACATTAATTTATGTATATGTTAATACGTGACGCGTTTCGTCTTATAAGGACATTTTCAAACAGAAATGTATTATCTTATTCAGCGTATAGAATGTCTACATGCTTTTGTACGTGTATTATTTATTATGCTTTTGTTATGCACTGATATACGTTACCCAGTAGCACTGAGAAATGTCCCCAACGGCTACTAAATGCATTCTCGTACCTCGTACGTACCCTTCTCTAACCGCTACTATCCATACAAGACTACCCCAAACAACTACAACTCACCCCTGTAATATCTACCTAGAGGATAACGTCTGTCTGCTGCAGCTTGTGGAATCAACGTTTAGTAAAGTTTGGGTAGTTAAAATACTACAAAACTGCACTTCAAAAAGCAAACACCAAATAATATTCGCAGCATAAAAGAGCTTGTAAAATTATAAATGTATTCTATGTGCATTATGAAGTTCAGCGGATAGTAGTATTATCTAGTAAAAGTTATAGGTCCTACTCATTTTTCATATTTATCATAGAATGTTAATGTTTTCATAATGCAACAAAACAAAAAGCTTTTTGAACTATTTTTTAATTGTCAATGGGGTGGTGTTATTTTATAAACTGCATTATTTAAATTGAAATTAAAACTCAAAATCAATAAGTCTTTTTTCGGCATTTTTACAGCTGTAGATATTGGTTGAGATTTATCTGGGTGCATTTGGACTTGTCATCCTTACGGGCAGTGGTGCATCTTTGGCATAGGAAATGTCCCAAAATAATTTTAAAAAATACCTACTGAATGTTTGTTTAATCTAAAAACAGAGGAATATGAAATAATTTTCTCAATAGGCAAAAACGTTAGGAGTCTTGCAAAGTTAATGAATACAAATTCGACCAAAAATTATACGCACCCTATAACTTTTTTGGGTCCCGGAAAATCCTTTTAAACCCTAAAAAAGTTTGAGTTTCTATCTCTACCCCGTAGATAATGAAAATGGGTCATGTAAACCGTAAAATAAAATAAAGGATTTATTTGTTTTTTTTTTAACAAAAAGGATATAAAAATAATAAAATACATGTCATACATATTTTCAAATAAATCTGTAGTTGACGTTTAATTTAGTGCTATTTTTTTTTTATTATTATCAGAGACTGGCTTTTTCACCATATGGATGATATACAAATACCAGTGTCTTACCTTAAAACGAAGCATCCATCGCTTTTATACAAGAAAGAATATGGAAGAGTTAGCATTCCATGGCTTACAACCTGGCATTTAGCTGGCTTACATAAGTGATCTTTTTTACACTTGTGTAATGTTCACGAACCTGCTTTTTATTAAACATCGATTTTACATTAATTTTCAAATCATGTATGAGATGAGACACCCATAAAACATATTAAAATATAGATTCATATAAACTATTTCATATATTACAAAGATTAGCATTTTTTTTTACTTTAACACATGACTTGAATAGTGATAAAATCTATAATATAAAAATGAATCGCAAAATGTGTTGGTAAGCGCATAACTCAACAACCAACGCCTGGACCAATTTTGCCAATTTTTTTTTTCTAAATGTTTGTTGGAGTTTAAGGATGGTTTTCACGGCGAGAAAAATTCGAATAATTGCCGGTAAAACCCTTAAAACAGCCCTTTTATTTTTCCCATACAAACGTTTTCTAACTAAAACGTAGTCAATTTGAACTTTATTGCTATTGTATTAAAAATCAAATAAAGAATCAACAATTGTCAAATTAAATCAACAAGATATTGAAATAGATAATCGCTGGATTGTTCCATATTCACCCATTTTATCAAAGACATTCAAAGCACACATCAACGTTGAATCTTGCCATTCAGTGAAATCTATTAAATACATTTGCAAATATGTAACCAAAGCCTGGACCAATTTTGCCAATTTTTTTTTTCTAAATGTTTGTTGGAGTTTAAGGATGGTTTTCACGGCGAGAAAAATTCGAATAATTGCCGGTAAAACCCTTAAAACAGCCCTTTTATTTTTCCCATACAAACGTTTTCTAACTAAAACGTAGTCAATTTGAACTTTATTGCTATTGTATTAAAAATCAAATAAAGAATCAACAATTGTCAAATTAAATCAACAAGATATTGAAATAGATAATCGCTGGATTGTTCCATATTCACCCATTTTATCAAAGACATTCAAAGCACACATCAACGTTGAATCTTGCCATTCAGTGAAATCTATTAAATACATTTGCAAATATGTAACCAAAGGGAGTGATATGGCTGTGATTGGAATTGGGGCAGAGAATTCCAATGATGAAGTTACCCAATACCAAATGGGCCGCTATGTTAGTAGTAATGAAGCAGTTTGGCGAATATTTTCTTTTCCTATTCATGAGAGACACCCTGTTGTTGTTCACTTAGCTGTGCATTTAGAAAATGGACAAATAGTGTATTTTACAGCACAGAATGCAGTACAAAGAGCTGCTCAGCCACCATCTACGACATTAACCAGTTTTTTTTGAGACATGCCAAAACGATGATTTTGCACAAACATTGTTATATTCTGAAATGCCAAAATATTATACCTGGAATCAATCCTCAAGGAGATTTATACGACGGAAACAAGGAAACCCAGTTGCAGGATACCCAGATGTATATTCCACCGATGCGATTGGTCGAATTTATTCAGTACATCCAAGCAATGATGAATGTTTTTATTTACGGCTGCTATTAGTCAATGTACGTGGCCCAACATCATTCCAACATTTACGAACTGTTGATGGTGAATTGTGTGGATCCTACAGAGAAGCCTGTCAACATTTGCAATTGCTAGAAAATGACGCTCATTGGGATCAAACTCTCAATGATGCTGTAATATCATCACACGCTCATCAAATACGAACATTGTTTTCAATAATCATATCTACATGCTTCTCATCAAACCCAATTGATTTGTGGATCAAGTACAAGGATTATATGTGTGATGATATTTTATATCAAATACGGAATAGAATGGGAAATCCAAATATACAAATCAGTGAAGAAATTTACAATGAAGCATTGATTTCAATTGAGGACATGTGCTTGATGATATCAAACAAACTATTATTTCAATTAGGTCTGGCCGCGCCTAATCGTCCAATGCATGATGCTTTTAACCAAGAGTTGCATCGAGAAAAACTGTATGATCTCAACACTTTGTAAGAATTAATTCAAACAAATCTTCCACTGTTGAATGAACAACAGAAGTATGTATTTGATACTCTTATGAAAGTAACAAATGATGAAACTGGCGGGATTTACTTCTTAGATGCACCTGGTGGTACAGGAAAAACTTTTTTGATTTCTATAATATTAGCAACAATTCGCTCACAAAATAAAATTGCACTTGCACTCGCTTCGTCGGGAATTGCAGCAACTTTGCTTGAAGGTGGTCGAACAGCCCATTCACTAAAATTGCCATTAAATATGCAAAGCAATGAAACTCCAACCTGCAACATTTCGAAGAACTCTGCAATGGCAAAGGTTTTGCAGCAATGTAAAATTATTGTTTGGGATGAATGCACGATGGCACATAAAAAATCTTTGGAAGCTTTAGACAGAACTTTAAAAGATCTACGGAGCAATTATAACCGATTTTATGGCGCATTGATTTTATTAGCAGTAGATTTTCGTCAGACATTGCCAGTGATTCCACGATCAACGCCAGCAGATGAACTCAATGCATGTCTTAAGTCATGAAACATGTCAAAGTACTTCATTTAAGCAAGAATATGCGTGTCGAGTTGCAAAATGACCAATCTGGAAACATATTCTCTAAACAACTCATTGACATTGGTAATGGCAAATTCCCTATAGACACGTTGACTGGCTGCATTAACTTTCCTCAAAGTTTTTGTCAGTTAACTCGATCAAAAGGTGAACTCATTCAGAAGGTGTTTCCAAATGTTTCTCAAAATTACAGAAACCATGATTGGTTGAGCGAACGAGCTATATTGGCTGCAAAAAACATTGATGTAAATGAATTAAATTTCAAAATTCAAGAACAAATTACAGGCGAATCGAGGATATATAAATCAGTTGATTCGGCTACTAACCAAGATGATGTAGTCAACTATCCACCGGAGTTTTTAAACTCGCTGGACTTGCCAGGATTGCCACCTCACAATCTTCAATTAAAGGTTGGATCGGTTGTTATAATGTTGCGAAATAACAAACAACCGCGTCTTTGCAACGGAACACGGTTAGCGATGAAAAAAATTACTAAACAACGTGATAGAAGCAACTATACTCAAAGGAAAGTATAAAGGAGAAGATGTTTTCATACCGCGCATCCCAATGATTCCAACTGATGTGCCATTTCAGATTAAACGACTACAGTTTCCAGTGCGGCTTGCTTTTGCTATGACCATAAACAAGTCCCAGGGGCAATCATTAAGTGTTTGTGGTATTAATCTGGAAAACCCATGTTTCTCACATGGTCAATTGTATGTTGCCTCTTCCCGTGTTGGAAAACCATCAGATTTGTTTGTCTATGCGCCAGGTAATCAAACAAAAAACATCGTATATCATAAAGCACTACAATGATAATAAAACTATTTTTTGTTAATAATAAAACTATTTTTTGTTAATAATTATGATTCACATGATTAACAATAAAGCGATTACTTTTAAATCCTTATATAATATGTTTTATTTAATTATTTTTTATTCACAACGCCCTATCACCAGGGTGACGGTTCTGTTCAGGAGAATTTTTGCCCCGACTATAAAATACATAGGAACAAAAAACTGCCACATTACAAATCTTTTTGACAGGACGAAGTCTGTCGGGTCCGCTAGTTTTATATAAATTAATTTATCTAAAGCTGGTACCCTTGTCATCCCTGTAACTTGCTTATAATCATAACACTAAAATTACTAAGTTTATCTTGATGTCTCACGTTGGAATTTAAACTACTTTAATGCTTAAATCTCTGGGGGAGAGAATTAGGGAGACCCTGTTTTGAAATTCTAGGCCTAAACCCAACAACCTTCAAAGGACCCACACATTTTAAACTATTAATAAATAATATTTTTAGGTTTTCGTTGTAATCTTCTTGATTCACCATTGGGATAATTAAAAACTAAATAACACACTACAACAAAATTAATCTTAGGTGTAACGAATTGAATTTAAAACAAGAGGAAACAATTAAATTTTTAAAACTATCATATGTAGGTTTTGTCCACATATGTGTAAACGTATATTTATTACCTTAAAAAGAGTTTTCCACGAGAAAAGCTCAGTATTTATTACTAGGTTTCGAATAAAAAAACCCATACTTCACTGACTTCACTCTATCATTGGAAAATGCTTTCATATTATTTTTTGACATCTCATCAAAGATGAAGAAGAATATGGAAGTCTGGGCATTTACGGGGCTGACGACCGTCATCGGCTGGTTTAAGTGGCCACTTTACACACGTGTAACATTCACCAATTCTACCCATTATTCAAAAAATAATATGAAAATAACTCCTGTAATTGGAGATAATCCAGATTTTGTGAACAAGTATTTGGACACACTCAAAATGTTGGAAAATGCTTTGTTTATGCATATTATACTTTATTATTCAATTTTGTATCAGTATTAAAATTTTATATCTTTATACAAAATTGAATTTAAAACCTTCATAATAATAATAATTAAAACAAGAACCAAATAATGCTCAATTTTCACGTAATTATGTATATCTTTAAAATGATGATTTTAAATAAAAATACTTTTATGGCATAGGTTTATACATTGTTTACTCTTGAAATGTTTATTATTATAAACACTTTTATTAAATTTTTAACCCAAGAATTTACTCTATATTTACTAATCATTACTTTAATTCATATTTGTACTGTTTTAACAAAAAATACGTAATCTTCAACCGCCAAATACGAAATGCACCTCCGTCATTAAATTTTTTTTTGCGTTGATTTCGTTATGGTGTTTACTTTCGGACATTAGAAGCAAGGATAAAATCAAAAGAGTACCAACTATTTGGTTTGATAAGAAAAATACGAAAATAAATTCAACAGTAAATAATAACATCATAAATAATATAAAATAATAATAATAATGCCTCCGTAGCGTGTTGCAGACGAATTAACTTACTTCGGCCTGTTCATTTTTCGTTCAGAAACTAACCACCAGTTAATGTTTTCAGTTTATATGGTATTTCCACATCGTTTTAGTTAACTTTGCAAACTTTTTAAAGCGGGCTTTGCAGAAGAAATATTTACAATAATATTTCAACTGATTTCTGTAAACGAAATTAAGATTTCAATTCATTAGAAAGGTTTTATTTTAGTTTCTATAATTATCGTTTTCATTAACCTAGTATGCAAATAATAATAAAAAGTAAAAATTTCATGATTTACGTAAAGAATTTACATATAATATTAAAAATAATGCAAACATACTGTGACGTTTTATAAAAAAACGATAATTTTGGACATGTCAACAGAGGTTAAGAAAAGTATGGAAGGCTGGGTATCTACAAGCCTTACGACGCGTCATAGTCTGTTTTAAGTGACTACTTTAAACAAGTGTAACATTCACCCTACCCATTATTGAAAATCACAAAGAAAAAGGGTAGATTGCAGGTAGATGTTAAACTCATCTTTCTTACAATATAAAGGGTGAACTGACCACCTCGATTTCATGACATTAAAAAAAATAGTAACTCTCAAAGCCCCTATAATCTAAAGGCTTGTTTGCAGGTAAGATGGGTAGAAAGGGAAGGTTTTTGTGAAAAATACATTACAAACACCCAGACCAATTGAAAATTAAAATTATTTTAAATTAATTTTGCAATTTGCGTGAATCGAACCAGCAACGCCAGTTTCGCAGTCCCGACTATGCCACGGCACCTGTAATTAGTGAGCAAGTTGTAATAACACCACATCTCCACATAGCATTTGGTTTCCGTAAAGAATACGAGTTTATAACGTATATTTTTCAAAGATGCTTTAGTTCCCGTTACAATGCATTGTGTGCAACGAGCTTAAGCTCAGTATTAATACTAAGTATGTTGTTTTATCCAACGGAATATAAAAGTAAGGCAGGTTTGTTTGCACATCCTCGGATTGTGAAAAACGTGTTGTAATAAATTCAAGGATAGAGCTAAAAGCGTCGGTTTCCATTTTCCTTCAACGAGGATTCTGCGGGAGTCCTTGTTAGGAATAAGGGATGATTTTCAAAATGGTGTAAAATGAAATCGATTTGTTACGACCGCCGGTCCGCTAACAGTAGAGTGGAAGTTATATTCAGAACATACATCAACCAATCTGATAGAGCTTCGCCCCATTAAGGGTAACTTTTATTGGACCTGAAAGGATATTAGATCCCAAGATTCGCGTAATAAAATTTACTTCCTACTCTTAAATTGAGTACGAAACTCTTCCTTATAAATGTATTTTTACAGCATAATTAATTCTATGGTATGATGTCGTAACGATATTTATCAATGCTGTTATATTATTTTTGACATCTCAACATAGATGAAGAAGAACACGGAAATCTGGGTGTTTACGGCGCTTAAGACTGCCATAGGCTGGTAGAATGATCACTTTACATAAGTGTAACATTCACCAATTCTACCTATAATTGACAACCACACTACTCAAATTCTTATAACTTGTACAAATACATATGGTTTAATTTCGAAACATAGTGCTTGAATCACTAGAATTTCACTAGAGACATCTATTGGTGAAATGAAAAGTATCTGGACACACTCATATTGTTGTAATGCTGTTATATTTTTTATTTTCTTATACTACCTACCATTTCATATAACATTTTTTTTTGCAATAAAGTAGTTGTGATCTTCTTCCCTAGCATCATCTGCATCTCATAAAACCTGATCAAATATATTCTTTCCTACATTTGTGAATCTGTAGATTCAATTTAACGCCGCGTCAATTGTATGCGGTGCCCTATGCACCAATTTGGTACGTATAGGATCAGTGGAAATTATATATTCTTCTTCTTCTTCTTCCTGAAAAATTATTCTTATTGCATATTGCACCGCATGGCCAACCCCAAGGTAGATGACTCCGAGGCAGACCAGTAAAGAGATGGATTGAGAGCTGGGAATCAACATCGCAGAAGGCTAATCCCTCTTAAAAACAGGCCATACGGCCTTCACCAAGCAAAAAAAGAAGAAGGAAGTTATATATTTTTGATAAATTAAGGTCTTACCAAATTTTCTTTTGAAAATGTTAATTTTGTGATGATTGTGGTAACAGAGCTCTAGTCATTAAAACTATACAAAATTACATAGGTTCATTCTACAATTAATATTGTGGTTGATAAAAATACAAGTTGAAATAAAACAAGTTTCTGCTATCAATAAATCATTGTGAATTGGCACGAGAAATTAAAAAAAATAAAGCCATAAAAAAAGCCCTTACATAAATTATTATTATAATGAGAGAATAGTTTATATTGTTTATGGATTAATATTAACTTTTTATATACTTTTTTATATGTAACTTTGTTTTAAAATCACTATATATATTTTATTTTAACTTAATTTTAATGTCTACCGGTTTCGAAGCTAACCGCTTCTTAATAGAGACTGATTAATACTAAAAGTATTAATTAGTCTTGATATCAGTATTAAAAATATGGTATTAATCGTATGATAAAAAAACAGTCAGCATCGAAACTGGTGGACATTATAATTATGTTATAATAAAATATTTATATTGATTTTAAAACAAAGCAATATTTTAATTGTTTTTATTGATTATTAAAGTGTATACTGTCATTTTAGATTTAATCGCATTATATAAATTTATTATAACTTTCATTTAAAGTGTGATGATAATGTATATACGCACGTGACTGGAATACAACTTGTGCCATATAAATCATTTAATTGAAATTTTCTCAGAAATGGTATATTTAAATTAATAGCTCTTCAATGATATATATTTTTTTAGTCATCATTAAATTATAGTATCAAAAACATTAAAATCTAATTAGCTACATGCGTGTTTTAAGTATTCTTATACGCATTTATTTCTTTACGATACCTTGTGTTGTTTAAATCGTTGTCTGCAGGCTTAATACGTGTACTATTTTTAGAAAATGTATTTACTACGATTATTAATGCACATTCTCAAAAAATAAGCAAAACAATGTTAAATTGAGCTGTTTTTTTTATTTTGAATGGCCACAGTATATACAATATAGAAAATATTGTATTGTATTATAGGAAAAAGTGTTGAAGAATATGTAAATTTCATTAACATGTAGTATTTGGTGATTAATTTTTAGGTAATAACGTTTGACGTGAGAATAACTAAGGAAGTACATTCAGATCTTAAATCAGAACCTTAAATCTGGTGGTGTCAAAAATCTACGTAATGTACATATGTATGACTTTGTAGATGTATGGACGTGGAGGATGCTAGGAAACTAAGAATGTATGTCAGGACAGAAGAGTGTGGCGTTCCATTCTTTTGCCTATCCCCACAGGGAAATGGTGGGATGGCAGTATTCATATTAAAATACATGTGTATATAAAATACATATATATTGTAACTCCAGAGAGTTGGTAGAATTCCATATTGAATTGTAGGGTAATATATCCAAAATTAAACAAGGTTTATTTGGTTGAATTCTACATTTATTTATGTATACGTTAATACGTGACGCGTGTCGTCTTCTTAGGACATTATCAAACACTCAATTTGTGTTTGATAATGTCCTAAGTCACGTATTAACGTATACATAAATAAATGTAGAATTCAACCAAATAAACCTTGTTTAATTTTGGATATATTACTCAACAATATTAAAATACATGTTGATAAAAAAGAGACAGTTCTTCAAAACGGACGCATGAATCCATAAAAGGAATATGTGTGGAAAACGATATCTAGCCGTAAATTAACGCAAGTATAATATTTTTTACGGCCATCTTCATCATAAAATATCAAAAGTCCTTTAAGAGTCGGACATAAAGAAATGCACTACCCAACTTGTGTTTAATGTGAAAAATTTAGGTTGATAGCCTGGCGGGTTTTCCACAACCTTTTCCAACCCTTGGGATTAAGGGCGGAATATCCGAGTGAAACTATGCCACGGGGAGTGTTTCATTCTTTATTTTTGTGCTTTCACAAAAACATGCAGAGTATGAGAATTCTCATCAAATGACCGTAATGCTGAACTCAAAATAAAAAGTATTTTTTCAACCCAAATAATTACCCGAAGGTAAAAACATTGGTAGTTTCTTATATATATATAAAAATATATATAAATATACATATATATATATATATATATATATATATATATATATATATATATATATATATATATATATATATATATATATATATATATATATATATATATATATATATATATATATATATATATATATATATATATATATATATATATATATATATATATATATATATATATATATATATATATATATATATATATATATATATATATATATATATATATATATATATATATATATATATATATATATATATATATATATATATATATATATATTTATATATATTTATATATATATATATATATATATATATATATATATATATATATATATATATATATATATATATATATATATATATATATATATATAAGAATACGCATGATACTAAAAATTGCTCACTGCATGTTTCTTGATAGATGATGTTATTTAACATTTTCGATTCCATGGTTTTTTTTATGTATATTACATATTTTTTTATTCTTTCATTGCTTAACATGCTTCACAAATAATATATATAAATTATATTGTGCACATAAAAAAATATGCTTTCATATATATCAAGATCAGGTTTATCAAATACTTGAAAGCGAAAAAGTCAGAAGTCAAAATCATTGCATGAGATGCATGAATGAATGTGGAAAAGGCGAAGAATATTTCCAAAGCCAGAGTAGTGTGGTTTATTTTCTCAGCCTACCCCTGTGGGGAAGCGGCGTATCTATAAGTAAGTTATTTAAATGACGGTCATAAATGAAGCAGACTGAACATATAACGAGTATTACTAGTACGATTTTCCACATCGCTTAAAAGTAATAAAATACCAAACAAATAAAATATGAATTGACGACAAGATGAACGGACAACTATGATTTCATCATAATAAAAATTGTACGTTTGAATGTAAATGTGAAAATTAAGAAAATTTTCGAATTAAACATTTTTGTTTAGCATTCACAACATGATAATAATTCATCATTCTACATCTTCATCATTGTTAAAAAAATAAGGTAATAATTATAACTGAGAATGCGCAGAAAAAATGCAATTAGAAGACTTACAGGAGATAACGATGAAATCTCCACGTGTATTTCGTATTTCATGCAGAGACGATAATTATGAATTCACTGGGTATTGTAAACTGTGTTTCTACAATGGGTGGAAGCAAATTAAAAATAAACAATGATTAGGTGTTTAAGACGCAACAGAACATTGGATCAGCCAAGAAGTGACGAGTATTGGCTCGAAGTACAATGATCCATGCCAAAAGAAAGGCAGCTATTTTCTGGGTAATCCTATATTAAATTGTTCACTTTGAAAACTAAGACTACACCAAAATGCATCTTATTGACAGACTGAGGTCCAATTACGCATAATTATTGTTAATCTTAATTTTTTCTCACCAAAAGACAAAAAAAATAGGAAAAAAACAGAAAACAGGATTTCATGGATCGCGTGGTAAGACTCATGTGACAATGGACAGGTTAGTTGCAAGACAAGTGGGGTCTTGTTTTGCAACTTACCTGTCCAATTTTTATTGTCTCGTTATTTTTTGTGGGGACAAGATGAACTATCAAAATATTAAGATGGAGACCTTAGGAAAATAAATGAGGCGCCGGAAGATCTCAAAAAAGATGATCTGACGACATAGTCGCTGTCGGGGGTAAAAACTGACTGCAAGCAGCAACAGACCAAAAAATTGGAAGGATACGGAAGAAGCCTGTATCCAGCAGTGGAGGATAAAAGGCTTAAGATGAAGGAGTAGTATTTTTAATGATCAGAGCTCTTTTTAGGGGTGTGCGATAATTGTAACTGCAGAACATTAAATACTTAATGATGCATAGTTTTCTTCAATGTAATCAAATTAACCGTTAGCGTCCTGAGAATCGATATATCGACTCTGATATACTTTGTTTTAAGCTAGTTGTCGATATACCGACGGTAATGCCAGTGTATTTTGACGGAACAGCTAAAAGGTTATGCCACAGTGTGTGCGTTTGTAGCTTCTGATTCGTCAATAATAAATACACAAATAAAGAAAATTAATTAATTTTTAGTGAAAAAAATAAAAAAGTCATTTTGTTTTTACCCTTACAACGTCCTCTTAATTTGAAAAAGTTTTCAACATTTTTAGCAAACGTTAAGAGAAATAATCTCTTAACTAAAACGGTTAAATAAAATTGTTATCTAAATATCAAGCTACATTTTGTATTAAGGGATGTACTAACTGAGGAATTATAATAGGCTACGGTTGATTTTAAAATCAGAATTTAATGCCAAGTATTTGAGTAGGTAGATACTTCAAAGAGGGAATATTTGAGTGTGAAACAAATGTTGTAAGATTTTACATCCCTGATGAACCCGGCATGAGGAGATCTTAGGATACGTTACATCAAAAGCATGCGTCAGCTTAAATTAAGACGAAACCTGCCTGTAACACGTACTGGGGGTCTAGTTTAAGTCAACATTACTGTTCGTTCGGCAATCGGACGTTTCTATATATTATGAATCATCCGTTTTGTATCTATTAAACGTCTTTTGGTGATTCTGTGTCAACTATGATCGATGCGACGAGTTAAGTTATGTAACACATAATGACATATTCATGATACTTGTGGTCTCCCGAAAATTTTATGCCATGATTCATGAATTCAAACAGAAAAATCAATTCTGAAATGTTATAAAATTTGCAACATTTTGAGTGTGCCCAAATACTTGTTCACAAAATCTATATTATCTCCAATTACAGGAGTTATTTTCATATTATTTTTAAATAATAATAATGGGTAGAATTGGTGAATGTTACACGTGTGTAAAGTGATCACTTAAACCAGCCTATGACGGTCGTCAGCCCCGTAAATGCCCAGACTTCCATATTCTTCTTCATCTTTGATGAGATGTCAAAAAATTATAAAATTTGATTACTAATTTGTTTAAAATTTATGATACATATTCAAACTGACTCTTAGGAGCTCTCTGAAAGCTCCCGTCACATAATCACAAATAGAAACTATTGAACAATTTCTTATTAAGGAGGTTCACGTAAAAATAGGGCCTTAATCCATCGACAAAATAGGAATCCTTGAGTTCTTCGAGTACATTGTCAGAAACGATAACTAGAGAGATTTTATTTGGACTGCATATAGTATTTTTTGACAACTCAGTTGAAGCTATATAATAATACATGGTGGGTCTTACTAACTTTGATGGGTTATAAATAATATAATTTGTAAATTTTTGCATTTATTCTACTTTCATACTTCTTTTGAAAGTTTATTTTGTATGCAAAACGTTGAATTGGCGAACTGGCAACGATCTAATTTATACACAGAGCTCAGAAAGCGCGCTTAACATGAATCAGAATAGTAATACTACGCGCAGAAACGCATTTAAATACAAAGCGTTCTAGAAACGTAAAAATATTCGCGTGAGCAAACTAATCCAACATGATATTAATGTCGTTGTATGTAAGGAACACAGACTACATTATGTTAATGTAAATTTTGCTAAATTGGCCCTTAGCACTCGTTGCCATTAACACCAGCCAATATATTTATTTATTACTTGGCTTTTCGCCAATGAAAATCTATAATTTTGCGGAAAACGTATATCTACTCAACCAAAGTGTGAAATTAGCTGTTAAGTAGTATGAAATCATGTTTTATATATGAATTTTTCCAGTTTAATTGAAGAATTGTTAGTTTAATATTTTTTTCAGCTAATACTCTAGTTACTTTCACGAAAATAAATCAGGGGAAAGTGGGAACAACTGGAAAAATTTAATGAAAAAAGTGAGCACATATGTAGGTACATTGAATCACACATCAGATGTTACCGCATTTTTTTTTAGCATTTTGTATGTATGAAGCTTTAATATCACGCTAAAAGGACAAGAATAAAGAAAGTCGTACTTTTAAAGAGAAATAATTATGTAAGTGTACTTATCCAGTTATTGGTTATATAAATGGCTATTTTTAATCGCCCATTTTTGGTTAAATACAAAAATTTTACTTAATTAACACGAAAAATATGACTTATCTTAGTCTAAAAAAATGACTGTTAAAATAGGTTAGGTTTGCCATATTTTCCTCAAATTCACATTTTCGGCGGGGGGATTTCTTTGTGCGATTTTTTTTTAGAATTTTATCAATTTTTAAGATTTTTCGATTATCGACGAAGTGCAAAAAAACATAATTTTTTTTTACAAATAAAAAATATTTAAAACATTTGTGAAAGAACCAATGCTTTTGCTAAAAAAATGATTTTGTAATGAATTTTACTAACTAACTTTAACGTCGCCTTTCCGTAGGGGTAACCAGAAAAAATAAAACGCAACACATCTGTTTGCAATACTTATCTTACAAATATTATTTGCCTCTTCCAGATTCATGATTCTCCTCTTACACCTGCCGATTGTTTCGACTCCCGACCTTACGACTTTCAATTTTTTTAAATACTTGATGATGACAAATTTTTCTCGGTCTCCCTCTGCTTTAACTTCATTCGCTTCATATGATATTTATTTTATAGTTCTTTCTTCACTCATTAGTTCCACTCCAAATCATCACAACTCACCTTTCTGAATTTTATCAATAATGTGTATTTCAGCCTTGCATAATTTCCCTATACTGCTATTCGAAAATGCAACACTTATAGTTTTTCCGCACATTTTTCACAATTATCGCATTTACATAACCAAATATTTTTAATTTTGTCAATTTGTCTTAGGAACGAAAAATCAATACAAACGTTTCACTATTTTGTTGACAAAACATATAAAATATAATCATTACATTGAATTGTATTGTTAGTACTTATAAACATACTTTATCACATATTTGTGTATTGTTCACGGTGGGGCAAAATAAATCACCCTATCGGAAAACGTTTTATTTTTTTTGATAGCGTCTAACGTCAATCATATTTGACATTCGTAACTAAAACAGCTGTACTTTACAAACAAATTCAAAGTGGCGCGAAATTAATCATCCGATTTTGTTTTTGAATATTTTTACAAATTAAAATAATTTAAAAAAAATCTTAATTTGACTTATATTTTTTTAATAAGTGGAAAAAAATATATCCGTCAAGTGGCTGCCGTCAGTGTTGATACACATTTGTGTTCGTTTCATCTGTTTATATACTGCAGATGTTTTATTTTTTTTAAATATCAAATATGATTAACGTATGACGCTATTGGCAAAAACTATAACATCTTCCGATAGGGTGATGAATTTTGCGCCATCCTGTAGAACCATGCCCGGCAATGCCTTTCTATGTATGTGTATACTCAATTTTAAACGATGTATTGAAGTGTTGTTTTATCCATAAATAAAACCCTGGCGTATTGACTCTACCCTCTATAGCTGTAAGTGAGGAATGTATGTTTTAGCTTACGCTTAAGCTTACGAACGTTTATAAATTATTCGTCACACTCATAAAATTGATTGGTCGTTCGATTGTCGCAGTAAAAACATCAGTGAAATTGACAAAGTCCATACTTTAACCACACATAATATTGTTTGTAAAACAAAGAAGGCATGTTTTAAAAACGTTAAGATGTTAAATATAATTTTTAAGTAATATGAAAATGTGTAAAATCTGATTTTTTACCCATTAAAGTGTAACATTAAAGTGTAACTTACTTTTTATTCAGAAATTTGCAGTTCTAGCCAAATTTTTAGCTGTATCTGGTTACGTGTTGCAATGGCTCAGTCTAGTTAAATGGAAAAGGAAGAAAACGGAAAGCGCACATTTTTAATATGTATAATTACACAATGGTTGTGTAGCAATAAAATTATTAAAAATCAGAAGAATAACAATGCCATTGCAAATATTTAAAATACTTACTAATTCGTTCATTCCTCACTCATTCGTTCCACTACTCTTAACCATCTCAATACATTTTTTTCATATGCCTTTTTATTTCAGCTTTTTATTACCTACTTTCCTTATTTCACAATTCTAAAATTTATTATACATTAATCTGAGGGATTGCATTTTGCCTGCATACAGTCTAAGTTTATCCTTCGTAAGCCAATTCTATGCTTCACTCCCATACATTACAAACCAGGACTCCGTTATGTACTGTCAGTCATCAATAATATAAATAAAATAATGAAATATTATATCAATGATTATTTTTTTATATAAGACACTGTATTATTAAGCCTACGGATAAGATGTCAATGCCACCTCAACTAGATTTCAATGTTCAAACGAAATAGGCTAAATAAATAATTTCTTGAATGTTTTTCGCAGATAATTTGTGGCACATTTTTTAAACTTCATAAAATAAAATAAAAACTTTGTTTTAACCACCTTTTTATTGGTACACTTTATCCAACCTTGTCAGCATCAGCAAAAACTTCCACGCACTCCGTACACCATGAAAATATGCATGAAAATATTTTTTTTAATTATTTTTTTTTAATCATATTTTCATATGCTGAAAAAAATAAAATTAAAAAAAGGAATTAACTATGAGTATTTCAATGCTTTTATAATTAAGTACATAAACCCTGATGATGACAAGGTTCTTGTCGAAACCAGTTGGATAAAGTGTACCAATTAAAAAGTGGTTAAAACAAAGTTGTTTTATTTTATAAAGTTTAAATAAATAATTTTCCAATTTCGCAAGTGCTAACGCTAAATCAGCCATTTTTCCAAACGTATTGAAAATCGTCTTTCATTTTAAAAGGAAAGGTACTTAGAATATTGATATATTATAAAACCTACGAGTAAAATTTTGATTTAAAAATTGAAACGTAAATTAATCTGTTTAACCTCTTCCTGAAACTAGAAGAGCGTGCCTTAACGTATGTTAATTCAATGACAATATTAACTGGCATATTTTAGTGTATACATTGTAGCAGGAGAAAAATCAATAGTCTATATGCATGACTTACGCCAGTAAACTGGCTAACTTATGCAGCGAATGGGGGTTCAATATTTTGAATCAGCGAAGCGATTTGGCATTCATAAATAATTCATATTTTTGGAAGTAGAGCGCCGCGTAGGTCCATTTCGTACTCTATAAACCTGTTTGCAATCATCCCTTGATAATTTTAAAAATATTCAATAATAATTCAATGAAAAAATAAATATTGATTTTTTTTTTAAACTAAACACTTGTATATTACCACTTACTGAGTTTTATTTCATTGAACACGACTAGTTTCGAAAACTACAGATGTTTTCATCCAATTTACCATCTAAGCAAGTGGTATTTTTTTTTAAATTATCAACACGTCATTCTACAATGTTAATGCCGAATCAATAAAGAAAACCATACTGTTTGAAAACACTTAAATTTTTAAACCTTATATTTTTCACATTTATTTCTTTTAAATATGCTTCTTATGCCTATTAATTATACCTGTTTATTGTTTTTATATTTTGTCATGTATTAGTTTTGATTATTGATTATTTTATTTTTATTTTTTGTACCTTTATTATTTGTGTTCCAGTCTTGTTAACCTTAATCCCATATCCCAAAATGATAAATATATATATATATATATATATATATATATATATATATATATATATATATATATATATATATATATATATATATATATATATATATATATATATATATATATATATATATATATATATATATATATATATATATATATATATATATATATATATATATATATATATATATATATATATATATATATATATATATATATATATATATATATATATATATATATATATATATGTATATATATATATATATATATATATATATATATATATATATATATATATATATATATATATATATATATATATATATATATATATATATATATATATATATATATATATATATATATATATATATATATATATATATATATATATATATATATATATATATATATATGACTTATGTACGTAATATGTTTTGAAAAATAAATAAATAAATAAATTTTTAGTGTTTCCAAATACTTTCCAATTACGCAATTTATTCTTTCGACACTCTCTTAGTGGTAAAACATGATTAAATTCTAAACAAAGCACTTGTGTTTTACCACTTGAATATCATATATCAACCAAACTTTAGCAAAATTAAAATATAATA
This sequence comes from Brachycentrus maculatus, assembly GCF_059751285.1. Classification (NCBI taxonomy): domain Eukaryota; kingdom Metazoa; phylum Arthropoda; class Insecta; order Trichoptera; family Brachycentridae; genus Brachycentrus; species Brachycentrus maculatus. The sequence goes on from NW_028280777.1 coordinate 558,410, forward strand.
CTAGTGTAAAATATAATAAAGTGGTAAAAAAACAAGTGTTTTATTTATAACTTTCCAATAACATTACAAATATTTTCAATTAAATACCAAATAGTTAAAAAATCTGTGTTTTTTCATTTTATGAGTTATTTAAAAAAATCACATCTCGACATAGATGAAGAAGAATATGGAAGTCTGGGTATTAACAGGGTTCATGACCTCCCAAAAGCTGGTTTAGTGTTCACTTAACACACGTGCAACATTCACCATTCTACCTATGATTGATAACCACACTACTCAATTTTTGTTAGGTACTCTTAGATATATCATTTATCTCATGACACAGTACAAATGAGTTCACAACAGCCGTCTATGTATGTAGGATTAAAAAAGCGTTCATTTATAAAGACCCTTTTGTTTGTATGTATGCAAGATCCGGACGTTAGAATATTTTTACATACTGGAAACGCCTGAAACACTTGAAAACATGATTTTCATTTTTTATTCAGCCTGTAATTTGACCAGCTATTTTTATATACAAAATTTAGAGTGTGTTCAAATATTTGTTCATAAATAAGGGTTTTCTCTATTTAAAAGTTATTTTAACTTTTTTTGACATCTCAATAAAGATGAAGAAGAATATGGAAGACTGGGTGTTTACAGGTCTTGATAAGTCATAAACTCTGTAAATACCTAGAATTTCATATTATGCACAAATGTCGAAATATGAAAAAAAACATTATTTCAGTTTTTATTTTGGAAAAACAATTCCCAGGTCACCAAATTAAATTACTGACCGACAATTTTACTCAGTTTTAGCGGCCACGATGCCCAATTTTGACTAACAGGTCTCTGCTGCAATGCAGCATTAATTTAATTACAAATATTTCACAAACGTTTTGTGGGCCAATATTTCTGGCGACTTTTAAATTGGGACGCAATTTGAATGAAAAAGAATAATAAAGCAAATACGTTAGATGTTTTGAAAAATAAAAAATCAAATAAGTATGTATTTATAATTTCTTTATTTTTTTTATTTAAAAAGAGTTTTGCTAATGAAATAAAGTTCTACGGAGAAAAGCTAACATGGCAAAGTAACGTCGGTTTTGAGAGAGACTGAATATTTTAAATTGTCGATTCTTTGTTTTTCAAAGCAATTGAAGTACCTACATTGAGTCTAAAATTTAAAAAAAAGTATTTTTAACTTATAAAAGTAACATGAAAATAAAAGTTTTGTTAACGTGTGACCAAGTTTCTGAACACGAGGTTTACTAAAACTGTTTCCGTAAATACATTTATCTAAAAAATAATAATAATATTATTAACAATCAAATGTCATATGTTTAAAAAGATTATTATAGATTCGACTCATATTTTATATAATAAGTATTCAAATGTTTAAGGTTTTTTTTATGGCTCAGGATTTTTCAAACCAATATTTGAAGGACCGATTACCATGTTACTAATTGATTGATGTCTTAAATAAATAGTTTCAATTTTACCCACTTCTGTAGTGTAGTGGTTTGTGTATTTGGCTACCGCGCTAGATGGATGTCGCTTTCGATTCCCAGTAATTCAAGCACTAATACATATACTAATACCCTGGATGGATACCTGAAGCGTAGACTGCCCACCTTTGCTCTATTTAATGTGTTTAATTTTAATGTATTTGACAGTCAAGATAACACTGCTTTTCTAAAGGCCTATGCACCATTGAATCCGGATGAGGTTACAAAAAAGTTTGTGTATCCTGTGTATTTTATAAAATTACTAGAAATGATATTTTTATCCTTAATTTTGTAAAATGTTAAATATTCCAATGGCCGACAAAATAATTCTTTTAAAATAAACAGACATTATTTTCACTGTGTGAAACTTGAATATACGTTCTAACAAAAAATAAATGTCAACCATATTAAGGTCACTTAGTCGAGAATTTATTTTTGGCGCCTGATACAAAGTAAAACGGCGAAACCAAATCGAATAAACATTTTAACACCTTGACTAGTTATTTCGATAAATTTTCATGTATAAATAAGTTCAGATATATCGAGGAAAACTTAAGTAATCTCGTAGTGAAGCGAAAATCAAACTTTGATTATTACTACACGAGCATTCAAACAATACTTACACATCACTACCATAGCACTATTCATACAGTTACAACTTCACTTTAATAAACAGTGGCGTATACAAAGAGTTACATAGGGTAGGCAGTAGAGGTAGGTAGTAAGGTAAGCTGGTACTGCTTAGTAAGGTAGGGTAGGTACTGGTTGCGTTTTATATGTCACGCGGGTAAGTTAGGATAGGCGCTTCTTTTCTGCCTATATGGAGGGCACGCCCCTGATGGAAACCTACACATGGTAGTAAAGTCTATTATTGTTTGCATGCTGGTGTAGTGATTGTCCTGACGAAGAGACGGGTACGTCTCGAAACCAAATCTTGGTGAGTGTTTTAATACCGCCATTACTAAAACTTTTGTAAAAAAAAGGAAAAAAATACTTACCATAAAGCAAATGCTATAAATTTTTGTTAATATGTTTTTTTTCGATCCACTTAAGCAAGCATGTGCCGTTTCGCACACTTGCTCTCCAATGAAAACCTCTTGGTTATAACAACCTCGAAAACTTGCGTTCTGCAGTGTGCATTGCCTTGTTTGCTGTCGGATTAGATTAAAATAGATCACTGTCGACAGAGCTAGACAGTTTGATGCTAGAAGCTAGGAACACGTGACGTAAACAAGGGGCTAAAGAGCCGCTTACAGCTAGCGAGTCACGTTTAGCCAACCACTGACATAGGGTATCAAATCTTAAGATCAGTTATGCCGTGAAGTGCTTTAAAGATGGTTTAAACCCGGGCAACCAGTTGTCAAGCTCTGCAAATATGCTGCCGACCAGGTTAGAGCAAGTTGTTGTGCTGGTGTTGTCCATATTCCACCTAATACCTTATATTATACCTGCATCGTTTCAAGCTCTTCGATATAGACAACTAAACGTGCGATGATGAGATATCTCAAGATATCCATCGCCTGTTGATAATGCATTGACCCCATTTCAGATAACAAAGACAACAGCTGAAGGCACGTTGCAGGAGCCTGGGTGAAGACCAATCCGAAATCGGATCCATACAAGGTCATAAGTAACATTCACGAGAGATACTAGATAGAGGTATCATACATTATTAAAATAGTGAAGGCGATTGGTACTGCATATAGACCAAGCAGGACATCAAATGTCGAACAATGCTCTTCTAATAGAATGGAAGGCCTGTTGACGACAGTCCACAGTCCGGCTTCTTCTGATGAGTTTAACGTGGTTTTCTCCCAGCAACGAGCAAATGCTGGAAAAATCCTGATTGACCTATACTTGATTATCTCTTCCATTCTCGACACAGATCAAAATAAAATATGACTTTTGATAGAGGAAATGAAAATCCACGTATTGATCCACAAACCGTTTAAATAATAAACAAGTTTAATTAAAAATGCAGCTCCCATTAAAAAAATAACTCCAACTTATAATATACATAACACATTCTCCAGCATTATTCGTCGAGGATATCACTCACAGATTCGTGGATATCTATCCATTTATGGTTTATACAATACTTTTTTATGAAATTTTTTAGTAAATCATATTTTTAACTAAACAAATAAGTATCGCAAAGCAAGGGTTATTACTGAAACATTTTCAGGAAAAGGTAGTTTTGTTAGTTTTATGGTCTATTGATGAATATTATGAACGTAGCAAAGTTGATGAAAACCATTTTCAAGTCGTATTTGCTTCGTTTTTTTCTTGTCCGAATACATTTTAACCGAAAACACTCAGTCTACTTTCATAGGTTTCGTATTATAGAATTCAGAATCAATATTTTCCTGACATGTCGTACACTAGCACCATTCGTGTCCGTCTACACGTTTTGCAGTGTAATTAAATAATTTAATCATTAACTCCGTCCTTCATTTAACCCGCATAGAGCCATCACTCCCCGACGAAGGCAAAAGAGCGAGGAACAAGCTGAATGACGAGGAAAAATGATTAGAATGACTCCCATTCTCGACACACATTAAAATAAATGAGTTAAACACAGATTAAAATAAATGTGTTAAACATTTTGTGTAGTTTAAAGTGTATAAATGGTTCTATGGTGGTGAAGGGAGGTATTGTTTCCGTGCTGTAAGTAGTGATTGTCCTGACGAAGAGACGGGTACGTTTCGAAACCGGTAGACATAAAAATCTCGGTGAGTGGTTATTTACTAATATTTTTAGCATTTTTGTAAAAAAAAAATAAGTAAAAATGACTAACCACAAAGTAAATGCTTTAAATATTAATAAGATTAGAATGAAATTTTGATACAGAAAATGATCACAATATGAAACCATTATAACTCAAAAGATTCAATTCAATTCAAGTTCCAATGTCGAAATTCATGTAAACCTTCTCAAATTTCCCCAGATCTGTTGTAAAAAATATTTTTAAAACAATCCCTTAATTAGTATAGCTTTTACGCTTCTCTTAGTACAATTTCATAAACAAAATCAATAGAAGTCGTGAATAATTGAGAAGTGAATAACCAATTTTCATTTAAATTAAGAAAAAAACTAAGCAAATACCATTTTGAAATCGTTTTAATCAACTTTGCTATGTTCATAATATTCTTCAATCGACTATAAAAATAACAAAACGACCCTTTTCCTGAAAATATTTCAGTAAAAACCCTTGTTTCGCGATACTCATTTGTTTAGTTAAAAATGTGATTTAATTAAAAATTTTCATAAATATTGTATAAACCATGAATGGATGGATATCCACAAAGTCTGTGAGTGATATCCCCGTCGTATAATGCTGGAGAATGTGTAGCGTATATTTATAAAGTGGAGTTATTTTTTTAATGGGAGCTGCATTTATAATTTAACTTGCTTATTATTTAAAAGGTTAATAGATCAATACGTTGATTTTCATTTCTTCTAGCTAAAGTCATATTTTATTTTATTTTGTGTTTTTTCGTTCAGTCCGCCTACGTAGTGTAATGGTCAGCACGCTCGGCTACCGTTCTGGAGGTCCCGGGTTCGATTCCCAGGGGGGGGTCAAATAAATATAAGTGATTTTTTCACTGTAATATTTATTCAATATTACCCTGGACTGGTACCTGAAGCGGAGGGCTGATAACCTTTCCTTCATGTGTAAACGATCAAAGATAAATCTGCGTTTATATGACGCAGTGCCCTATGCACCATTGGGTAAGGGTTTTATTATTATTATTATTCTTCGTTGCATCGCTTAAAATTTACGGTGGCGTTATAACGCAATGATTAGAGCATTTAGCTACCATGCTGGAAATCCGAGATTCGATTCCTAGGGAGGGCCCAAATAAATATTATTGATTTTTCACTCAATCATTCATTAAATATTTCCCTGAGATTCTCAGACTTTCATATTCTTTCATATAAAAAACGATGAATGTTTCATCTCAAGATGAGACACATATAATATTGATATAGCATCCATAGAGTGAATAAAAAAGCAAAAACCCTGGCATTGGGCTCTCCGAAAAATAAATGTGAAATAATTCGGAATGAATCTCGCCTATATTTAAAATGAGTAAAGTACATTATACACTTTACAAATTTCTAAACTGATGGCACCGCAATCAGCTATACTTAAAAATCTATTAAATTACTACCCACATGTGAAAGAAATCCAAGACCATTGTATATATACAAGTAATAAAAAATATTACAATATTGATTGCCAATAATGAGCAGAAAAATAAATGTTATAAGTGTATAAATTGATGCTCAGACTTTCATGTTCTTTCATACAAAAAAAGCAATAGATTAAACTCAAGTTGAGACACTTAAACACAACAGTTCTATTATTATTTTTTTCTCGTTCAAATATTTGATTTTATAATACAATGTAATATATTTTAATATTTTATGTATTTTGTAGTACGACACATGGCTGACTTGATATTTCAGACATCGTAAAAATCCTTAAGAAAAAAATTAAATCTCCATACATTTAAATCTTTAAAAAAAATATAAAAAAAACTATTCTATCTTTTATTATATAACATTAAACCACGAGTGTAAGTCCCTTTCCAAGCACAAGAGCACAGACTCTTTTATGGAGAGGCACAGTGAATCGAAATATAAAAGTTCTGCATATGTAAAAATGATTCAAATGTATTATGTTATAAATAAAAATGTAAATATATTGAATGAATAAAATAAAAAAAATCGCTAAGTCAAACCGGAATAAAAACTATTATTATTATGTTATTTTTTGACATCTCATCAAATATGAAGACGAATATTACCAATTCTACCCATTATTGATAACCACACTACTCAAATTCTTGGAAGTTCTATATATATGAACCAATTTTGAAACATTGTTCTTCTCTTTTTATCTCACCAATAGATGTCTCTAGTGAAGTTCTAGTGATTCAAGAACAATGTTTCAAAATTGGTTCATATATATAGAACTTCCAAGAAATTGAGTAGGTGGTTGTCAATAGTGGGTAGAATTGGTGAATGTTACACGTGTGTAAAGTGATCACATAAACCAGCCCATGACGGTCGTCAGCCCCGTAAATGTCCAGACTTCCATATTCTTCTTCAACTTTGATGAGATGTCAAAAAATATTTTGAAAAATACTCCTATAATTGGAGACAATCCAGAGTTGTGAACAAGTATTTGGACACACTCAAAAGGTTGTAAATTATTATTATGTATAGTATTTTCCACGGAAGCATATAATTTTGTATTGAGTTAACGTTCTAATAAAGATTTCCATCCTGAATTTCTTAAATATTCAAAAATGTTGGAGTGACCACAAAGCGCTCGAGTTTTTGAATATTAAAAGGCATTCCACTCCCTTTCCTCTTTCATTTCTCCCTGCACGTGAAGTACAGCCTTTAATTTGCTCCACGAAACTGTTAACAGATATAATTAAATGTAAGCTGGCGTAAAGCGAAACGGTTCCTCCATTTTAAATTGTTGCTGGTGATAAAAAAAGCGTGTTTTTTGCGTTGTCGGACATAAAACAGCGTATTTTGAATATCATATTTTACTGCTTAGTTCTCATACATTCCCACTGCTATGCCGCTTACTCATCCAATTACTAATACGAAAATTCAAGATTTGAGTACTCATCCTTAAACTAATAATTGATTTGTCGATTAAAATTAGTTGTCCGCCTCCACAGTGTAATGGTCAGCATGCACGGCTACCGTACTGGAGGTCTTGGGTTCGATTCCCAGGAGGGGGTCAAATAAATATAATAATAAATAATAACAATAAAACCCTTATGGTGCATAGGGCACTGCGTCATATAAACGCAGTGTGATCTAGATCGTTTACACATGAAGGAAAGGTGATCAGCCTTCCGCTTCAGGTACCAGTCCAGAGTTATATTAAATAAAATTGGAGTGAAAAAATCACGTATATTTGACCCTCCCTGGGAATCGAACCCGGGACCTCCAGAACGATAGCCGAGCGTGCTGACCATTACACTGCGGAGGCGGACAACTAAATATAATGGACAATAAAATATAAGTGGTTTTTTCATCCTAATATTTATTCAATATTACATTAGGCTGGTACTTGAAGCAGAGGGCTGATCGCCTTTCTTTCAAGTGTTAACGATCAAGATAATACTGCGCTTATATGATGCAGTACCCTTTGCACCATCGGGTACGGATGAGGGATTAAAATAAACTGAGATATCTAAAAACATTAAAAAAAAAGAGAGTGAATACTGTTGCGTATGAAATCAGTTATAGCAAATAAACATCTATCAGCGAAATCTGAACTGGCAGTACAAAACGGAGTCCTGGTTCTAAAGCCAGTGTTTGGAAATGAAGCATGGAGGAAAAAATATTTTTTTAAAGGAATAACGCAAAGCGTCTATTTAAGATGCTTGTCTGCAGGTAGGTTAGTAGGATGGGGAAGGTAAATGTGAAAAATACATCACAAACACCCAGACCAATTGAAAGTAAATCTGAATAAATCTGATGAAAGTAGATTGAATACAGTCATATGCGACCTCTTAGACGATTGTGAAAAACCAAGAAAAAGGAACATTTGTATGTTCTTTGATCCTTTGTATCAAATATCCATGCTAAAATAATAGAGTTTTGTTATAAGAAACATCAATACAAAACATCAATAATATTTTGCAACCATTGGAAAGTCAGCAAATGCAAAGTTTCGTTCTGTATATAGATATAGAGTGACAAATTAGGAATGGAATGTATTTAGAAGCTACATTCGAGAACGAAAGTGCCTACTCACTTTTAAATAATATCATCGCCCGATGCCTGATTATAGAGTTGAATTGAAAAAGTACTTGCAAAACAATTTGCACGAGGATATCTTGACCTTGCTTGTTATATAATAGCGAAATAATTTAGTACCTGGTGCCTGGTCGCGAATTATTATATGAATTATGGCCCTTGTACGTGAATTTAAAGCGTGTTAATATTAATGTGATACCATAAACTGTGTGTGACTAGAATAATATACGATACTTACTCATTAAAAGTGTTCACAGAATTATCTAACGGCTTCATTAAAATCTAATAAACTATATGTACTTGTTTGATAAAAAAAATAATAAACAGCGTTAATAGTTCCTGTGTATTTTTTTTTTTTATTATAATATCGTAAGTGTACTTGCAAAAAACTTTAACTCAAAAATATACAATTTTGACTTAATGATGCAAATTATAAAATTTTCAACGTTGTATAATCTGGCAAAATACAGTAAGTAATTTAAAATGTCATATTTATGTGGTTTTAAAAGTAAATTTAACTTTAATTTGAATAGCGGGTATATTATTCAGGCTCAAAGCTTTAAATAACAGGGATTATTCAAATAGAGATTTTAGAGTTAACGTTTTCTGCAAGTATACCCACGATATATAACATCCGCTTTAATGTATTATTAATACAATACTTATCTAATTCTAAAAATCTTTATGTTTCCGTACAAAGTTCATTTGTAAAACAATACCTACAGGATTTTGGGTCATTTTCGTCATGTAATTACAAACTTTAAATAGAGTCATTATTTTAATATTTATGACACAATATTATTAAATAATATTATTACAATCGTGGTGCCATTGCATAAGTAAAAATATTACATTTCACGTGTACATGCATGTGTATAAATATCTTGATTAAAAGAAAAAAATAAATATAATGAAGCCATATCTAAATTAAGTCCATAACTGGAGTATAGGTATTTAATGACCAGGAAAGTCTAAATGGCATCGACGTTTTATAAAATACAATGAAAAAAAATATTAATTATATATGTACATATATAATTAATATGAATATATATATATATATATATATATATATATATATATATATATATATATATATATATATATATATATATATATATATATATATATATATATATATATATATATATATATATATATATATATATATATATATATATATATATATATATATATATATATATATATATATATATATATATATATATATATATATATATAAATATATATATATATATATATATATATATATATATATATATATATATATATTTATATATATATATATATATATATATATAAATATATATAATATATATATATATATATATATATATATATATATATATATATATATATATATATATATATATATATATATGTAATAAAATAACTAGGTACCTACCTATACATTTTATTAAGTACTTACAAAAAGTACCTACATAAAACAGTTCTACCACCAGATGCCGCATGCGTCGCTCAGAATAAAACAAAAGACTTCCGATAATATTATTAACTGTCAGAATCAGATAGATAGATAGATAGATAGATATAGATATAAAAATTATTATAAAGATAAATTAAGAATAAACTTTAATTACAAAGCAACACATTGTTTATTTTATTATTATACACCCACTTTACATATTATTTACACTTAATTTTCAAAAGGAAAATATTACCACGTTATAAAACGACAATTTTGTTAATTGGAAATGGATTATGAAACATTAGATGTATTAAAACAATTACTACAATATGTTCGGAGTGAGAGAGAAAAATTAGAAGATGATCAAAGAAAACGATTAGAAGATAATCAAAGAAGACGTGGAAATTTAAGAACTAGTGATAAAATTAAAAATAAAAATCATGTGAAAAAAATTTCTACAAAATATAAAATAAAATATACTCCAGAAAAGAAGAATTTCGAAGCAGATTGTGTGAGCAGGAATCCAGTATTAGAATCGAAGGAAAATGCAAATGAACAATTAAAAGTTGTAAATTTGGTTAAATTAGAAGATATTTTAAAAGATCAGAATAAAAATGAAGACATACAAATAACACAGAAACAGTGCTTGAAAAATGAAAATAAAAATAAAGTAGAAAAAACTTCTACGAAAGATAAAATAAAATATACTCCAGGAAAGAAGAATTTAGAAGTAGATTGTCTAAGCAGGAATCCAGTATTAAAATCGAATGAAAATGCAGATGAACAATTAAAAGTTGTAAATTTGGTTAAATTAGAAGATAATTTAAAAGATGAGAATAAAAATAAAGACATACTAATAACACAGAAACAGTGCTTGAAAAATAAAAATAAAGTAGAAAAAACTTCTACAAAAGATAAAATAAAATATTCTCCAGGAAAGAAGAATTTAGAAGTAGATTGTCTAAGCAGGAATCCAGTAATAAATTCGAATGAAAATGCAGATGAACAATTAAAAGTTGTACATTTGGTTATATTAGAAGATACTTTAAGAGATCTGAATAAAAATGAAGGAATTCAAAAGAAAAAAACAAATGGATTGAAAAAAACTGTGTCTACTTTAAAAGGGTCAAGAAAAAAAAATACAAAAAAAAGAAAGAAAGAAAAAAGAACGGAAAAAAAAGAAAGAAAGAAAAAAAAACAAGAAAGAAAAAAAAAAGAAAAAAAAGAAGGAAAAAAAAGAAAGAAAGAAAAAAAAAAAAAAAAAAAAACTTTATCATATCACTAAACTTATACCAGTCCCTTCACTACAAGAAGATGATCCGGAGGACGAGTGAAAATTTTACTATGAATTTTCATCCCCAAGGGGGGAGATGTAATAAAATAACTAGGTACCTACCTATACATTTTATTAAGTACTTACAAAAAGTACCTACATAAAACAGTTCTACCACCAGATGCCGCATGCGTCGCTCAGAATAAAACAAAAGACTTCCGATAATATTATTAACTGTCAGAATCAGATAGATAGATAGATAGATAGATAGATATAAAAATTATTATAAAGATAAATTAAGAATAAACTTTAATTACAAAGCAACACATTGTTTATTTTATTATTATACACCCACTTTACATATTATTTACACTTAATTTTCAAAAGGAAAATATTACCACGTTATATATATATATATATATATATATATATATATATATATATATATATATATATATATATATATATATATATATATATATATATATATATATATATATATATATATATATATATATATATATATATATATATATATTACTTATTACTTACTTATAACCCTTATCCGCACCCATTGGTGCATAGGGCACTGCATCGAATTGACGCAGTGTTATCTTGATCATTACTTACATGAAGGCAAGGTGATCACTCTTGCGCTTCAGGAACCAGTCCAGGGTAATATTAAATAAATATTACAGTGTAAAATCACTAATATTTATTTTCACCCCTCCTGGGAATCGAACCCGGGACCTCCAGTACGGTAGCTAAACACGCTGACCATTACACCACGGAGGCGGACATATATATATATATATATATATATATATATATATATATATATATATATATATATATATACACCGCTGGACAAAAAAATTTACGAGTTTACTTGCTACCGCACGCCTTGACTTTACTGAACTCTTTTTCTAAGAAATCCTTTATCGATACCTCTTTCTTTTGTTCAATAAATTAAAGACACTTTGTGTCACCTTTCTACAATATTTACATTTTAAAATGTCTCAACAATTTTGTTTTACCCGCGTTTGAGGGAACATAACACAACAATCATGGAAAGTGCAAAGCAAATGTCGATTGCGATAAAATCCAAAATAATCACACTGTCGCAACAAAACATATCTAATTGTAAAATATCTCGTCGAGTTGGGTATTCAGAAGGTGCAGTGAGGTTTTTATTTAAAAAATTCCAAGAAACTGGATCCATAGAACGGAAAAAAGGAAGCGGATGGGGGCGCGCGACATCTGCCCGAGATGATCGCTTAATAAAAAAAAATGTTATGCGCGATCGATTTTTAACGGTACTTAAAATACACGCAGAGGTGCAGTCTACCAGCTAATCAACATTTTTAGTAAAAACAGTGTCCAGGCGGCTGTTGGAGCATGGTTTCCAAGCACGAAGTCCCGCAAAGAAACCATTACTGACGAACAAAATGCAGAAGGCTAGACTGGATTGGGCTAAGGAGCACCAGAATTGGACCTTGGAGGATTGGCAAAATGTTATTTTCTCCGATGAATCAAAATTCAACCTTTTTGGTCCAGACGGCAGAAAGATAGTTCGACGAAAACTTGGGGAAAGATACCATCCGTCGTGCGTCACTCGAACCGTTAAACATTCACCCTACGTCACGATTTGGGGGTGCATGACAGCGTACGGTTTGGGACATCTAAATTTTATACAGGGTACGATGAATACCATCCAGTACAAAAAAGTGTTGAAAAACCATCTTATTCCAACAATCGAGGACATTACGCAGTATACCGCGGACCCGATTTTTCAGGACGATTTGGCGCCGTGCCATAGAGCCCGCACTGTGAGTACAAATATTTATTTTTTAATGCACTTTGTAGACCATTTGATAAATAATTTATTGTTTTTCTTACAGATCATTGAATACAAGGATAAAATTGGCTTAATATCGTTGACGTGGCCCGGGAATAGTCCTGATTTGAACCCGATAGAAAATTTATGGGCGATTATGAAAAAAAAAGTTGGGAAAAAAAAATAAAAAAAACATTGAGGAATTAAAAAAAAATTGATTCAAGTTTAGGAAGAAGAAATAACATCAGAAATTTAAGATTCGCTTTACGCTTCGTTAAATAATAGAATTTTACGTGTTATAAATAATAAAGGTGAATTCACTAAGTATTAAATATTTTTAAATGTTATAAATATGTTTAAATGTAAAATACCTTAATTTAAAATAAAGCGATTAGAACCTTCTTCTTAAATATGAATCAAAAAATTACATGTCTTTTATTACTCCATCACAAACACTCGACCATAAATGAACCGTTATGGGTCTCTAAGGTTCGGATAATCTGATACCTGGTATATAATGGCAATTTCTAAGTACAATTCATGAGTAAGATCTTTTATTTTAACCTTGAAGTAACGAGTAGTCATAACATATGTTAAACAATACAAAAAAAACTAATTAAATATCAAGAATAATTCATTATGTGTCAATTTTAGTTTTTTTGAGGACTCGTAAATTTTTTTGTCCTGGGGTGTATATATATATATATATATATATATATATATATATATATATATATATATATATATATATATATATATATATATATATATATATATATATATATATATATATATATATACATATAAATATATATATTAATATATATATATAAATATATATTAAACGTGATTTTTTCGAGTGCTTGAATAATTACTTGTTAGTTATACCGAGAATATGTCGCTCATGATCAAGCAAAATCTTTTAAGCTCCACTATAAGAACAACAAAAAAAGATAAGAGTAAAAAAGAACCACATTATAGATTTTTTTAAAACGTTTTTGGAAAAAAAAATTAACCATAATATTATACAGTTTTTTCTATTCTCTGTATTATTTATTTGGTGCCTGATATGATATTGCTTCATAAATACTCGTACATAAATTTCCTAAATAAATAAAATTTAATTTAAATACTGTATTGTTACGTTAAACTATCAACAAACACCACAACTTTGCTAACAGCCTACGTAGCATTTGTAGACTAAGTAAATATTCCGACCGATATCAAATCGATGTCCCCGCTTTGTAAGGCTGTTGAGATTTCAATGAAAGGGTAGTTTAGAAATTTCAGGCCGGCCGAAATTCGTGCTTTCGAACAGTAGTCTAAGCGGACAGCCGATAAATAAAATACAATAATTGATTTTGATGCCTTTTGTTATGTCGACAAATACACGATTGTTGTGGAAACGGGTCGTGGCGTTTTCAATTATTACGATTGATTGATCGAGTTATTATTTCTGGACTAGTGCTGGTCAAAGTAAATGAAAATGCTTTCTGCGTTAATGATAGTTATTGTAACTCGCTGGCTATAATAACGTAATATTTTAACCAAGACAAATAAATGTGTCTACGTTTAAATCTATATGGAATGTTTACGTATTTTTTTGGTGTTACATTTCTTGTTTTTTATTGTATTGACAACTTTTTTCTATTGTCAGAACTAGGTTATCGTTGTTGTCCTTGCTTTTTCCGTTTTTAACTTTTTTTTAGATTTTCTAAGATCAACTGTATTTTTTTTAAAGAAATACATGTTTTTAGACAAAGAAAAAGAGATAAATTTATTTGATTAATAATAAAATGGTAAAATTTTATACGTATCTATGTTGAATTATGTCGGAGTATTGTAAATGGAATTATTTTATTTCTAAATTTTCATTTCACACTTATAAATAAATACTTTTAAAACGCGTTTTGTACTTTAAAATGTAGCTTATTATGTTCCTTTATTTTTTATTTTATAATATTTTTTCTAGATATTTTAAAATAAGCTTCTAATAGTATAAAAATATATATTAGTTAACAGATTGTAATTGAATATAAATATGAATAGTCTTATTTCCGTCTTTTGTCATTTTACATTGAAAATTAAGTTTTGTATTAACATTAGTAATTTTATTTGTTTTATTCGAGTGTTAAATATTTTTCTGTTTTAAAATAAAAATACCTACTTAAAACATAACTATACGGAAGAATCAAATTAAATTTAGGGTTATAACAGTTTAAATCCAATTCTAAAAGATCAAGAAAGAATGCAGATGGCAGATATGTATCTGTTTCTTTCTATGTTAGGATATCAGCCTTCTCGGTTTTTCGGCTTGAAAAAATAAAAGTAATGTTAAAGAAGGGTTATAAGGCACATCAGTGTTCTTTGTTATCAAAGACAACAATCTTAGTTTCCTTTCTAGTGTCTTTTTAGTAGAAAGTACTTGTGGTTTCACAAAACCTGATTTTGAACATAATATGTGTTGGAAAACTAGATGCTGTTTTTGTTTTACTTTCTATTTCAATAAAAAAAATAAGACTTAGGTTGTGATTCCTTGATTCTACCCTGTATTTTAAGTCAGAGTTTTTAAATTATACCCTAAATTTTCGCTAATCAATATCAAACTAATTATATCAAATATTATAAATATTTATTTTAGAAAAGTTCGTAATATCGACATTATACCTTTCAAGTTAATCTACCCTCAGCGACGAGGCCTTATATTTTGCATCGTTAAATGACATGAAAAAAACCAGAGTATAAATAAATATTGAAGTACTACTCCATTGTTTATAAATATACTCCCCTGCGTGACTTTGAAGACCGCCGCATTAATTAATTTTCCTCTTTTCCACAAACATTTTAACCACTTAGATTTTATCCTATGGCAATGTTACTTTACTTTTAATGTTTATAATATAAATGTTTTTAAATATATATATATATATATATATATATATATATATATATATATATATATATATATATATATATATATATATATATATATATATATATATATATATATATATATATATATATATATATATATATATATATATATATATATATATATATATATATATATATATATATATATATATATATATATATATATATATATATATATAGATGTATTAAAATATATATATATATATATATATATATATATATATATATATATATATATATATATATATATATATATATATATATATATATATATATATATATATATATATAGATACAATTTTTCCGTTACTATTTCATTTTCTTTATCATTCTGTATTGAACGCATTAAATTCAAGTGCTCAAAAAATTACTAGTTTGATATACTTAGTCACTCAATCTTACACTCATATCGATCGTTTTAAAAATACATGTCGCTCATGATAGAGCAATATCTTTTAAGCCACACTTCAATTAAAAATTGAGACTATTGAGAGTTAAAAAGAATATGATATCTTGATTTAAAAAATAAGTAATTAATACATCAATAACTATACCAAATTGACGCATTTTTTATATTACGCAGTTTTCTGTCTGTTATTTTTTATTTGATGGCTTATGCTGCGACTAATGTTGCTTTATTTATACTCGTATTTAAATGTCAAAAAGAAATTAAATTGAAATTTATATATTGTATTGTTACGTAAATTTTACGCGTACGTTTTATTGCGTACATGACTCAACGCGCATATACAAATTAATTAACCCGTTAGTGATGTACTGTATCGAATTTTTTAAAAATGTCGTCAAAGCCAACCACTCTTCTCCGAAAAAACATTAAAAAACATTTTTTAAGAAAAACTAAAATATAGCTTTACACTATTTTCTAAACCTACTTATTCCAGCAAATATATTTACCTGACTGTTTGTAACGGTTAATGTTTCAATAAAAAATGTAATATAATGCTTTTCGTTTACGTAATCCATTGACCGCATTATGAATAAAGGTAGGTACCTTCATATTTTTTTTTACACAAACATGGTGATAAAATTTAATTTTCTTACCCTTTTGTTACCTTACACATTAGTATTATAGTGACAAAAACATTAGATACCTTTGCCTTTAAAATCATTCTTAAGGTACTTTGAAATACATTTAAATTATATAAAAAAAAAGTTTACTAAATTACATACCTTCTTTTCCGGTTAATAATCCAAGACACAAACTGACGGTTTGAAGAAAATGTCACTCTAAATCAAACTAAACAAAACTTTGTTTCTGCGTCAAAGTCAAGTTTTTTATTCATTTGTTACAGGACAAAGAAAACCCAATTTCAGTTACAAATTAGTCTAAAACATGACAAATCTGTTTTTCTACACTTTTCACGATACAATTTTGTATAAAAATTAATCGAAACGTTTATCGATTTTCGCGAAAAAAGTTAAAATAAAGTTCTTCGACACAAAGAAGTTTTACGTTCGGTCACTTTGTAATCAGTTTTTCGTGGGTATTTTCGTTATAGTAACTCTTATGAACACGTCCGTAGCGAAATGCATATCACAGGATAAGTTTTTTTTAAACCTATTTTTTCTGCGTAAGTCCCAAACGTAATGACATAAAAGTACGTCGTTTGAAAGAGTTAGTTGTCGATTTGGCCGCGAGATGTCTACGGTCCGGTGCGGCGTAGAGCACTGTAGCGCGCTACGGTATGTCGGCGCGGGGAGAGGGGAGTTACGCAACAGGGCTGCGGCCCCAAGTTAGGGAACCAGAGGCGAGCGGCCCGTCAGCCATTCTCTCGGCCAGCCGATATCGATTAAATAATCGATTGATTTGCTAATGAGCGACATTCGGATAAAAATAGCTAATATATGCAGATACTGCCAACACGCCAACAGAAGGAGGTAAAAATCTAAAAAACATTTCAATTCAACATAATATTTGATAAACACCTCGATTATTTTGGTATACGCTAAGATTAACCTGAAAATGGATTCAAATTCAGAGACTGATATTAATCATTATCAAATTGAAATATTTGACAAAAATACATGCATACAAATGAAAATGGTATTTTCTGGCGTTTCTCTAGTATGTGAATAAATTCCAGGATCTGGGCCTCACATACATACAGATTAAAGATTATTTGCTTAAAAAAAGTTTGCTTCATCCTACCATAGATGTCTCTCGTGAAGTCTATCGAGTTCAAAAACTATAAATCGAGTTTAATCAATATACATAGAAGTTACAAGAATTTGAATAGCGTGGTTGTCAATCATGGGTAAAATTGGTGAATGTTACAGTGTGTAAAGTGATCACGACCAGCTTGATGGTCGTAAGCCTTGTAAATGCCAAGGCCTTCATTTTATTCCTTAACTATATAGAAATGTCAAAATATAATTTAAAAAATAACTCCTAATCGGAGATAATCCAGATATGTAAACAAGTGTGTGGACGCATGCAAAATGTTGTAAATAAAAATACTCGTGGTCGTGTGATAAGTGAAGTGTTAAAGACTGAACTCCACGATTCAATCCCACATGGCTATAATTTTCTATTATCGCCTTGATTAGGCAATCGAAAATTGTGCTCATATGAAATATATGTAAGTATTCTATATGTACGCTATTTTTTTTGCCATCAAAGTACCGTATAAAATTTCACAATTAAATAAAAGAAAGAAAAAACCTTCTTGAAAAAATTATAGCAATTTTTTATTATAATTCACAAAAATTAGTTATCATTCTCTTCGCATCAAGAGATTGATATTTTATTCCAACAAACGTATTATTGTATAACATTTTATTATCTCCAGTCGGATATATGTAACTCGTGAATTATTTTAATGAAACAATCACTGTATTCTTCCGCCGTGGAAAATTAAAATTAAAATCTAGTTGTGGCTAAATTAGAAAATATTTTCCGTCAAAATGTGATCTAAGCCGCCTGGATTTGTCCGCAGCTTTGGCGCACGCGCGGTGGTCGCAGAGACCGCTTCGGGCGCGGTGTGGTGTGGGGGCGGCGGTGGGGGTAGGTGCCAGGGGAGGGGGTGACTAG
This sequence comes from Brachycentrus maculatus, assembly GCF_059751285.1. Taxonomy (NCBI): domain Eukaryota; kingdom Metazoa; phylum Arthropoda; class Insecta; order Trichoptera; family Brachycentridae; genus Brachycentrus; species Brachycentrus maculatus. The sequence continues at coordinate 577,238 of NW_028280777.1, forward strand.
CACAAGCAGAACGAAGGCTGCCGCAAACACGACGCGGCAGGTGGCGACGCCGGGGTCCACGCGAGACCGTAACAGTGGACGTTCTATACACCACCGGCCGAAATGAAATGCATAGACACACCTTAACCCTATACTGCAAGGTCTTCAGGAAGCTTAGATGCTTCTATATCAGACCTGGGATTGCGGTGGGGCTGCTTGTCCCAACTTAAAACACAGTAAGAGACATTTTTTTGTAGTACTTTTTTTTGTATTTTTGGACTAAGTAGATTCTACTTAGTCCAAAAATGCAAAAAACGTAGGTACTTCAAAAAAAATGTCCCTTACCGTGTTTTAAGTTTAGACAGCCGTGCTTTCAATGCACGATTTTCTGTGAGTAAGAACCAGTAAAAAATCCGTTTTTATCCGCCTCCGTGGTGAAATGGTTAGCGTGTTTAGCTACCGTACTGGAGGTCCCGATTTCGATACCCAGGGGGGGGGGGTCAAATGAAATATTACTGACTTTTCAGTGTTTATTCAATATAACCCTGGACTGGTGGCTGATATGGCTGAGGGCAGATCACCTTTCCTTCATGTGGTTGGTCGTTAGACCAAGATAACACTGCGTTTATTTGATACAGTGCCCTGTGCACCATGAGGTGTGGATAGGGGTTTTAATAATAATAAGAACCAAACGTTGAAGTTCATAATTTTACATTTTTTTTTCTTTTTCAAAGGTGTCTCAACTTGATATGAAACGTGTTTTTTCCTTCCATTATTCCTTTTTTATGAAAGAGGATAGAAGTCTGAGGATTCCAGGGCTTACGACCTGGCATTTAGCTGGCTTAAGCGATTACTTTATACACTTGTTTAACGTTCACCATTCTCTGTTGAGATACCAAAAAAATATTGATAACAATCCCTCCATCCAGTATACAAAAAAATTTTATCAAGAAAATGATTACAATAAATAATACGAAATTATTTTATCTCAGGAAAATAGTTTTTGCCGGATCAAAGATTTGACCGTAACACTTTCATATATCTCATTCACTGCTCTATTGGAGTATCTTTAAAAAAAAAGAAACAGAATTTGTGAAGTGAAAGTCATTTTCTTTGAATCGTAGCATCGTTTAAAATTTCCGCTAGCGTTATTACATATTACTATATGTTTAATACACGATATATATTTAAGTTTAGAGCTTACTATTCGAGACACATTCTTATCTTAGATATTTGCATGAGATTATCATGAGCAATCTTGACGTCGACTATCTTTAATCTCAATTTCACCCGGTCTCAGCCGACAAAAGTAACAGCTTTTCAAACGAGTTAAAATCAAGCGAAAATCGTGAAAATTTAGAAGCCCGCGGAACGATGTAATCCGATTTATAATGTAAAAAAGAATATTATTCAAACATCATTATATCGTATTTTCATAAATGTAATTCGAGAAAATTAATCCTTGATTGTTTGAAATAATGTGAACTGTTGAATGTAATATAACTTTTCCGTTTAAAAAAAAATCGGTATGAAGAACCGGAATACCGCACTAGCACGTGAGATTGTTAGAAATATTGCTTCATTTTGAGAAAGATTCTCAAACCAGAATACTTAAGTATAACTCTCGGATATAAAAACACAAAACCAAAATACAATCTTGAAATAATGTCTCTAAAATACATTTCTCAATTTCTATTATTATTTCAGACACTGGATTGTTCAGTTGTTCACCCTACGGATGATATATCAATATTATAAGTGTCTTAAGTTGATATGAAGCATTTAACGTTTTTATACGAAAGAAGATGAAAATTTGAGTATCCAATGCAATCCTTTGGTTGTTTGTATGAACCCTGGGCCCTGCTCTCAACTAGAGATCTCATGAACAAAATAAAGCAAAAAGTTATTGAATTGATTGACATCATGACAAATAATCAAACGTTTTTAGACTTATATGTTTGTCTGAGATAGTTTGTAATCGTTTAACAGTTGAATTCATTAAATAAACAATAAAATGGAAAATAGTAAAGTGGAAAACAATAAAATGAAAACTGAAATATGAAAATTAATATTTCTATTATAAAATACCACTTTCGAGTTTATTATTGTAAACATGACTAGTTTCGCAAAAATCTGTAGATTTTGGAACGAGTTGTGTTTACATTAATAAACTAAAAGGGTTCTTATATTAAAATGTTTCAATCATTATGTGATTTTATAATATTGACGCTTAATCAATAAATAATAATGGCTTTGTTTACATTTATTTTTTCAAACAAATAATCACAAATTTAAATTTGTTATAATGTATAACTTCACCGGGTTTTGTTATGCCTAGGGCACATTTTTTGTATTTCCATAAAATATACAATATGTATTACTCAAACTTACAACTTGAAATTATCAAAATATATAATTCGAATCCATCCATGAATCCATAATCTATAATATCATCCTTGTATATATACGGGAAAACTCAATCCTTCGATGAAGAAGTTTATTTTCCCTCATAAATAAACCATTCCCTTTGAAGGGAAAATTATTTTTATTAACCTTTGATAAAGAGAGCCATAAATCTACTCGGTTTTCTCATTTCTTCGAAAACACGTTTTTTCTCCACCACTAAAATAGCCTTACGGTTAAAAACGTATAAAAGATACGTATTTTTACGATACCGGTTTATTATTTTCCCATATATAGGTTGTTTCTTTAAATGAGATATATTGTAGCATTGAAATCTCTTAATTAAATATCGTTGATTTAAAGGCGTTCAAATTTCAATTATTAAGTTTATGAGGCAAATATGGTAGTAGAGAAAGATTAGGAAAAACTTCGAATAACCAAGTTTGTTACATACTTTAAAGTGAATATACTTTAGGTTGGGAGTCGGAATAATCGGTGAGTATGTATGAGGAGATACATGCATGAGGAAGGGGCGAAGATTGTTTGCAAATACAAAGTGGTGTGCATTCTATTCTCTCTGCCTAACCCTGCAGGAAAGTGGAGTGATGATAAGATAGTTAATTTGGTTGAGTTGACCTCCGTAGAGATTATTGTTTTTGACTACCGTACTGGAGGTCTCGGGTATAATTTCCAAAGAGAGTAAAAAAATACTAGTATAACTAGTTTTTAATAAAAGTTCAACTTGGCAAATACCCCTATTTTTTAAAAATCTATTATGACACGTGTTTCGATCCATTCCGCATAATGTTGAGACGGTTGAAAATGCTCAAACATCGTTTAATTAAAATGGATAGATTTAACCACAAAGTGACTGCCGAATCAAGCAATGAAATAACTGATTTTCCCCTGAAATATTATAACAATTGCCTTGGTACTTAACGCACAGGAAAAATCATCTTCCTTTCACGATTATAATAATACTTTTTTATTGTATACAGTGTCTTATGAACCCTTGAATACTGCTTAGGGTTAAAAAATAGGTACATTTAATTTTTTATACGGCCTTAATTATGAAACAGTAATTATATAATCAACATCAATAAAAGTATAATTAAAAAATATAATTAAAATGGAACTTTATTTTAAAATCACTATAAATATATTTTTATAACTTAATTATAATGTCTACCGGTTTCTTTTGAAAATTAACTGTAGGAAGGGTACTTTATTTATGTACATTTCTGTTAAATTAAGCATTAATATTCATAAAATTACGTAGGATATAAACATTGTTATATTAAACAGACATGTCTATAGGATAGACGAATCCTTCTCTATCTCGGTAACCCTAATATACTAGCAACGCAATCATGCTGTATAAATACAGCAAAAAAAAAACACATTTTGTCTTACATCCTCAACAAAGTTATTTTTCAATATGAATACATACATTTTACTTGTTGCATCATACGTTTAATTTAGTAACATATTGAGACCTCATTTCACTTACTTTCGTAATGGATTTTATCATCTTTGCGTTATTACAAAAACTGTTCTACGATTTTCAAAAGTAATTTATAAGATACAGTTGAAATAAGCATTGAAATGTTTATTAATAGGGGAGTAAAGGAGATATTTGTTTATTCATTCTTTGTTATTTTATTTTATTGTTATGTTGTTTTTTTGTTTTTTTTTTCATACGCAGTTATTAATTTAATTCTAAGTTAATTCTTCGCATTCACAAGTTAATACTATAAAATAAAAATACTTCATTAATTATTCGTTAAGCTTGCCGGAATCGAACAATTACCACTGTTTATGAGACAGTAATGCCAGCTATCATTTTCCAATCTTAGAAAATATATTTTTGATTTTCGTAAATACTGAACACTCTTTTTTTAGATATATTTACGACATGACAAGTTTAATGTTATATCTTTTTCAAGACAGATTTATTTTATTTTGAATGTCATTTATATTGTAAAAAAAATATTATGTGGTTTACTTGGTATAAAATACGCAAGAGGGGTAATAAATTGTTTGTTAGAAGATCGATTTTATTTGTATTATATATATATATATATATATATATATATATATATATATATATATATATATATATATATATATATATATATATATATATATATATATATATATATATATATATATATATATATATATATATATATATATATATATATATATATATATATATATATATATATATATATATATATATATATATATATATATATATATATATATATATATATATATATATATATATATATATATATATATATATATATATATATATAATATAAATTGAAAGTTGTTAATAGGCTGGAAAGATAGCACAACAATTATCTTACTTAACATGGATAGGTCTTCATAAGCAAGATAAAATTGAAATATTTACCAAAAACAATAATTAAAATAAATGTGCTGAGAAATTATTGACAATTGCAACCGTAGTCACCCTGTTATCATTATCTATGAAACTACCTCCATTATTTGAGGTCAAAATAAAATATGCAACAAAGGCAAAATAAATGAATAGGTAAATGATTAAGAGTTAATTCTGTGAAAATTGTAAAATAGTTTTTTTTCTCTCTCTCTTTTTTGTGTGTATTATATTAGGCTAAAATGGATAAAAACAATAAAGTTAAACAAAAAAAAAATTAGTAAAAAAAAACACCATCGACAAGACATATAAGGTGGCTTGGTGGGTCTCTGCAAAAAAATGTTTTAAATGTTTATAATTGTTCTTTTAAATAAATGTATAAAATTTAAGTAAATAAATAAAAAAATTTTTTTAAATCATTCATTATCATAACAATCAATGTACTTATGCGTGGGCTTTATTGGTACTTTATACATTATGTAATATATTATTTAGAAAGAAACGTACGCTAGTGGACTTGACTCCAAACAAGGAACTCATTGCCCAAATAGGAGTGATAATAGTGCATAATACGCATTCTATCAAAGTTTATTTTAAATTAAATTATTTGTTTAAAAGTTTTTGTTTTACTCACATTATGCCAAATTATTCGCCTCCATAATGGTCAGCACCCTCGGCTACCGTTCTGAAGGTCCCGGATTCGATTTCCAGGGGGGGGCAAATAATTTTTTGTAATTTTTTCACTCTAATATTTATTCAATATTACCCTGGACTGGTACCTGAAGCGGAGGGCTGATCACCTTTCAAGATAACACTGCGTTATAACGATGCAGTGCCCTATGCACACTTGGGGTGCGGATAAGGGCTAGATTTTTTGATGATGCCAAATTTATCCCCGGGCGAAGGACAAATACCTTCATAGAAGCAATGCTCAAAATGATTTCTCAAATCAATAATTTCTTTACTTCAATAATTTTTTAAATCATTGAATCTCATTTTTTTGTTGAGATTCAATGATACAAGAAATCGTTGAATCTCAAAAATCCATTTTTAAGATTCAATAATATTTTATTTTTATTTTTGTTACTTGCATTGAATATTTAAACAAAACAATGAAATCATGATTATTAATTGCTGCACCTAATATTATTAATATCGTCCGTTTATGAGATTTTATATCGGAACTTAAAACGCGCTCGAGGAAAACTTTTCGACACTTTTAAAATTGAATTTATAATGAAGCCGGTCTAGCTCCGTCTGCTAGGCGACTGCTTAGATCAAATATTTAAACTGAAATATCAAGCCAAGGTATATGACTACACCTTACAAGAAGCTCTGTGATTTTGCGAACACCTCATCAAAAATACCATAATACCATTTTCACGTGTTTGCGATTCGTATAGTCAGCATTTAAAGCTTTTACAAATACATTTTTTACATCTTTCAGCGCTTGTCAGTTATGAAACATCATACTAGTGCAAAACTAAAAAGTATATTATTCATTTCTTATGTCGTGTTTCAACCCTCAGTACAAAGGGGTTGTTTTTTTCCTTATTTTATAGCGTGTAGAGCGGATTTCATAATTCAAAGGTGAATAATCTGATTTTTAAAGCTATAAATCGAGTCATTAACCTTTCCACACATCCTTTCTAAGGATTTTTTTCCAGAATTATTTTAAGATACCATATTTCTTAACACTCTCCTATTGTACATTAATGTCTCATTTGAGGTCTTAAAATAGTTCAGTTGAAAGAGTCGCCAAAATGTTTAAAAAAAATAATAATCAAATTTGTTTACATTGAATTGACTGAATAAGATGTGGTTGATCACTGAAAATATTGTAAAATTGTAAAAGAAAAACACTTATTTTTTTACCACTTGAGTATGTTTTTATTTTATTATATTATTTTTTATAATAAAATAAACTCAAGTGGTAAAAAACAGGTGTTTTTCTTTTACAACATGTCTCACCACAAAGTGAATGCCGAAACAATAAAGAAAATATTGTATTTCTACAAAAAAACGTCTGTAGGAGGAAAACAAGTTTTTGGAAACGATGTAAAGAATAACCATTGTGTCTTGAGTGTTTTGAAAATTTGTTATTTAAATTCTGTTTTTTTCTAATATTATCATCATTTCTCGGTAAATTATAAGATTATCATTATTCATTTCACTGCACAATAAAGAAATTCGTTTTATTTTACCTATATATGTAATTAAAGGTATTTCACTTATTGACATTATCATAAAATATTACAATCGCACACACTATCTTTATCAAACACCAAGCAACTAATAAAATTTTAAGTTGACTGCCGAAACAATGAATGCTAAAATCATGTTCACGTTTATATTATTACGCTGTCGTACAAAATATTTGCTGCTTCATCAAGTTTTTTTGGCTCTTACTCGAGTTCTACCATCATGATCAGGTTACACGCAATACAAATAGTTCTAAACATTCATAGACAAATTTTTTTAAAAACATAGCATTCTACATTTCAGCATTTCAGCTGAAATCTGTTTTGAATTTTAATTTGCAATTTATGACTTTATTTACGTTTGCTATGCCAAGAATCCATTCTTATCCCCTCAAACGAAATTATGTATTTGTTTTCATGTTAAGTTTAAGATTGTAAAATTAAACAAAAATTGTGTCAAAATACATTTTTTATTTAATTTTTTTTTATTTATTTCTAGTTGAAAATATCGCAAATAAAGGTACTAGATGCAAATTTAAAATTATCAACGAAAATGCAATAACAAAGAAATCCGTGTAAAAATGGAATATAACTATTGCTTATCACAGGGCTGTCTAAACTAAACACGATCCCGGGCCAATATAAATAACCCAACAGAATTGATGGCCGCAGAAACAAATACTTGAACTTAAAAAAAAAACAAATGCACATTAAGGGAATTGACCTAATAAAAGTGACAGAAAACTGGTTGCCGTGTGAATAAATACTTCATTCATTCATTTGGGAAGCTATAAAAATAAAATAACATTCTACGAAATAAATTTCGTAAAATGAACATTTTCGTTTTTATCACAAATATAAGCCGTTGATCGTGCTTTGGACAGCCCTAGCTTACCACATGTTAAATAAATTTAATTTAATATATATTTTACCATCAATCATATGTAGGTGCCATTTTTGACTACCATACCGGAAGTCTCAGGATCGATTCCTTGTGGGGGTCGAAATAAATATAAATTATTATTCACTGTAATATTTATTTAATATTACCCTGGACTGGTACCTAAAGCGTGGGGTCGATCACCTTACCATCGTGTATTTAGCAGTCAAGTTAATACTGATTTTATATTATACAGTGCCCCATGCACCATTTTATGCAGATAAGGGTAAATATATATACCCAGGCTATGACTGTTATTTTTGTAAAAAAATGTTTGAAATTTGACAATATTTACGTCATTGATGATATAAGGTCAGGTCAGAAGTCGGAATAACGGCAGGTATGTATATATGAAGTGATGAATGAATGTGGAAGAGGAGTAGATTGTTTGCGAATACAGATTGGTGTGGCGTTCTATTCTCTCTGCCTATGGTTAGTTAGTAAGTTTAAGTTAGTAATTGCAGATTTTAAAAAAATATATCAAATTATACCACTTTGATGTAAATTTTATTATGAATACTACAAAATTTGAAATGCACATTGTGGTAAACTACATTAATTTATATTTAGATATATAAAAGATAAATTTTGATCATGTTTTCCCAACCTTAGTACCCAATACTTTAGTGCAAGGGTGGCCAACCCGCGGCCCGCAGGCCGCATGCGGTTGCCGGGTCTCTACTTGTGGCCCGCAGGGCGTATCAATTTTTTTTCTTTTAGTGTACATAAAACCACCAAAAGAACATTCCATCGTGCGTAGTTCGTACCATATTCCATATGTGGAAGTATGTCTGACATTTTTTTGTTTTACAAAATACTATTGATGAGTTCCCTATTTTGAAACACTTGATGAATCATATCAAATCTCAAATGAGAACAAGAAACACTGATGAGCATTTGGAAAACTGCTTGGAAAACATTGTTGCACTTAGTTCTGACCAACAGACGTCTCACTAAATTTTTTTTTATATTTTGTTTACTTTTTTTGTTGTATGCCTGTAATCTAATAAATTCTCATTTTTATTAATTCTTCATAAAATATATATATATATATATATATATATATATATATATATATATATATATTTCTGTTAAATTTGAATAATGTAAAAAAATTGGTTTATGGCCTGGTAGGTAATTTCATTTCTAAAATCTGGCCCTACTGCTGAAAAGGATGGTTACCCATGCTTTAGTACTTGCCAGTACACACCTTTATTAACACCCCATTGCCTGATTTGTTTAATGAAGTGATGAATGTTATTCCTGAAAATTAACCATCATATGGAAGAATACATTCTATAGCCTTCAAAACTAAATATACTCCCCGTGAAGCAGCTAAATTTAAATGTTATATTAATGATTTTATTTAAAAACCTTGTTATATATTGTAAAAAAATCACTGCTGGAACCACTAATTACTCTGTGAACAAAATATTATCTCCATCAATGCAATCTTCAGATATTTATATCTTCTTCCTGGCTCCATCCCAACTTATCATCCGCTTATACTGTTTGGGTAGATCTTTCTATCACAATGTCACCTATGCCATGCCAATTTCGAACCCTTTCCTTGGACGGACTTGTTTCATCTGCTTCAATTTGCTTACCCCTGGAATCTAACAAAGCTGTACCTGACTTTATTGTCAGTCTTTGGATCACTGAGAGAAAAATCACCCTCGCTGCCAGACAGGGTAGTGCATATATTTTTTTTAAATACGTAATAATCTATAAAATCTTTATATACAAATTAATGTATGTATATTTATCCTCTATAGACTCCTATACTATTCCATCGATTGCGATGAAACTTACAAGATTTATTGTGTGCATACTCATGGTGATTTATGTATAAAAACAGGAACAGAAATATGCGTAAAACTATTTTCACATTATGATAGTTTATCGACAGCATTATGACATTTGGAAAAACAGAAGAATCTCATTGCGTTTATTCTTCAGGTTTTTGTTCCAAATTAAAATTTTATGAAAACAAGTCCTGTTTGATAGATTTGAATATGCGTAGCTACCTATACCGCTTAACCTAGGTAGGTATAATTTGTTCACGCTTTCAACAAACATAACTTAAATATGTTATTGTTAAAAATTTGAATTTTAAGCAAACGGAGTGAGATTCTGCTGTTTTCTAAATGTAGTGATTTATTAGAATTTACTTATAAATATCGCTCACTCCTTTAAAGAACGTCATAAATCAAAAATCGTCAATTTTCAGTTGTGCATGTTTTCAAAATGCCCAGAAAATGTACTATATCCCAGCAAAAGAGACATATTTTTAACTTAATATTTACCCGCTGCATGGCAGAAAGTGTTGTTTTTCCATTTTGAAGAAAGGGTATTGTTTAAATATTTTTTTTAAATATACTAAATATTTTTCAAATGAAGAAAAAACCTACAGGTTTTACTTAAAAAGATCTGTTGCACAGTAAAAAGTTAAATAAGTGGCTTGATATTTATTTTTGATACATTGTATTATATTTATATTTTATATCTTTAAAAACGTTCTCCTGAAAAATCAAGTTTTTTGATTTATGTATAACGTTCTCGAAAGGAGTGAGTGATATATTTATTGTGCATTTTTTTTCATTTAAAAATATTTAGTCATAGTAACTCGTTGCTGTGTACAGCTAGTTGGTCATAAAATATTCGAGCTTACTAAAGTTAATAATGATAGTAAATATGGCCAATTTATTTAGCGCCGTTTTCGTGAAAAATCACCTCTACTTTTATATGTTTCTACAGTTTTACATTATTGTTAGTAATGATGCTAAATTTGGGAATCCTATAACAATTGGGGCCTGTATAGTGGCTTCTGTATATCACCAGATGTCATATTCAGTGGACATTACATAAGATCATTTAAGCATGTCATATTTAGCAGAAAAGTTTGAGCAATATGTATATGTATTTAAATCTAGTACTATTATTAGTCCGTTATTGATTAATTAGAACATAAGGCTTCATAGCAATTTGCCCCCATATACTCTGTGTAGGAAGTATGATAATTATTAGTAAAGTGTGACTAAAAATATAGGATATTTGGTTTATTAATGCCCTCAGGAAAAGTAATCTATACTTTTGAACATGGTATACATTGATCTTTCATTACCTGCACTCTCAAATTCATTTAAAACGATCACCTTTCTGGCTTTTGATAAGCTAGAATGTTTGAATATTAAGAAACTATTTGTAGAATTGATGGGAGCCAGTGTTGCCATTTGTTTATTACGATAATAATTTTGACCTTTTCAAAATATGAAAAAAAAGTTCCATTTTTAAACATTCCAAAAGATAAATTCTTCGAAGTGCAGGACATTATAAACACAAGACTCATACATAATGAAATAAAACACATATACTATTTACACACTTTTATTTAGATATTAAACAAAAAATAACAAAAAGAGAAAACACTTGATTTATGATATTCTATAGACACAAAAAGTCAATAACATTGATAACTAACAGTGCCAAACAGTAAACCAACTGCAATGTCTTACATAAACATTTTTACAACTGGTACCGAGATATAATAAAATAATTGCCATTAAAAATTACATATTTAAATACACAAATATGTACTATCTGATAATAATTGTTATATCTAATTGATATTGTTATAGAAAGATTTACAGTATGGACTTTCAAAAACTTTTATCTGATATTTTCTTTCACTTCCCTTAACCTTCATTTAGAGTTTGGAACCATAGCACTTTACAAAACTATAGATCATATAAAATTTGAACACAGATGTCATGCAGGTGGTTACTTTTTTATTTTAAAAAGGAGCATCGGTGGAATTGAACTTCATGCTTCATTCAAGGCACGCAATCGTGAGTTTAGCCTCTCAAGAACTCTTGTTGCTCTATATTTCAGTGTGCAATAGAAGTCATTAAATTTATGATATGCATCACTCGTGATTCCGGACCAACTGAGTGATAGACCATTTAGTCGGACACAAATTGCGCCAGAAAGGGGGAGAATTTTATTGATGACATCCGACAACCAAAAAGGTTTCATGATAATAAAATTTCCCAGAACCTTTCACTCAAAATTAGGATCTGATGACTCAATCTCATACGTCCACTTACTGCACATAGAGACTCTGCTTATCTGCAGGACTAATCATGTGATCAATTTGACTTTGAAGGTTAAGAAATTTTTTTCTGTGAAGTTTTAGCCTTCTTCAATATCCGATGTATGAAATTAAAAGAAGATACAAATACACAATTGAATATATATGATACAAGTGTGAACTACTATTAGAAAAGTTAGAATAACATCAACCCTTTTTAATACCTATTGGCACATTGCTTTGTTCCTATTGCAGCATTCTACAAGACCATACTGTACTTAACTTATATTGGGATCCATTTTGGTACATTAGCATTAGAGGGAACCAGAAAACCCCTAGCACTAGCCAAAGAAATCAGTCTTCAAATGGATGCCACCAATATCACTCATTTATTGACTTTATAACCTCTAATTTAATAAGAATACACAGTTAACACTTCCCTCGATATAGTACCACCTAAGATTAGTGCTATAGTAACATTCAGATATAATGTATTATAAATACCGTATTGATAACTATTATTATTAAATGTGTATTGAAATCTAAGTGCAATATTACATAGTGATACAATTTTCCTCCAAAGTTTGGCATTAGAGCCTGTACAGAGTGGAAACATCCCATTTCTTAATCTTGCCGTTGATATGCAGTCGCGTCATTAACTAATTGCATATCAGAACATATTTATCCTCATTACGCCTTCCAACTCGCGGATTACAATATTCCCGGAGGAAATGTAATATATAATTTCATAATAAAAATAGCTAAAATATTTTAGCCGACTCCTATTATACGGAGCTGCATTTATTTCTAAACATCAACAAAAAATATTTATCAGATTATTTTTCATATATATAATATTATCACTATTAAATATGTTTAATTGATATGCTAATATTTAGCATCTAGTAGCTTCACTCCACACAGACATATTAAGTTGACTTTTATATCGTCAAGATCCATATTCCAAGCGATAGGGATAATGCTATTACCCTGGTATCTCGGCTAATTGCAATATTCTACTCGCTAGATAAAGTGCCCCTCAGTTCTACGAAGATGGCAACCGTCAGCCGCTTAAACCGCAAGACCTGCAACCGATGCAAATCTCGCGAGCTCAGTTTTCATAAGATTCGAACAAACTCCTTATGACGATTCAATACAAATAATAACACCGATCGCAATACCGTGCGACAAAGCAATTTGTCTCTTCACATTGAATATACTCTCTAAAGATTTTAAATAGAATTCAATTCTTCAAAATGTGCGGAATATATTTTAAGATTTAGAACGAGTGCTCGAAACTTAAGAACTTCAAATGTGCTGTAAAGGAAAAATTCAACACTCTCAATATTTCATTAAATACTATGTCTTTTAAAAATACGACGAGAGCTTCGCCGTAAGACCCTGTTTTATTTAAAGGCTAGTAAATATATTTCCACCTTGAAACGCATTTCGCAGATAAATTCGGCTTAAGCTTGTAACATCCTTAACATCAAAGTGAAATAGTTTACTCCTCCGGGTCGCACACACCATTACGCTGACAAGAGCAACATTCCAGTGTTGTAAGTGCGTCTAAATTCTTAATATTTTACATCTAAGACACGTAGTATTTCTAGGGTGAGTAATTATCCTCGGAGACAGGTACCTAATTGATTCCAGTGCTAAGTGTGTCGTCACTTGAGAATGACCATTTCTTGGCACGTTACTATTGTTATCATTGGGTCTAATCACAGGTATAATTTTCATAATTGTATTCTTTGCAAAATAACTACATTCTTTATTTCATAATTACATTTATGTGTATCCATATTCTAGGTTTTACCCGAGAAAAGCTCTAACATTTGTGATTGCCCGGAACGACTTAAAAGCGTTACTTTACACCAAACACTTTAACACCTAATTGTATTCTGGTTTAACCTATGATATTACCGTTACAGAGATTAGAGAAATATTCAAAGCTTAACACTACACATAAAGTGAACTATGACCACTTTCAATAACTATGGCCACAGAGATAAATATTACTATACAACCAGTCATATTTGCTATTCGGTTATCACCTACAGTTGAACTTGATATTGTACATTCATATTATGTATATTGCTCCGTTTTCTATGTTTAACGCACAATTATCCAAAACATTATTGAATGATAACAGCAAAATTAACAAGTTCTCAACATTCAATATTTCGTTTACAAAATATTTGAAATATGGAATAAGAGTGCACATGTAAAATGTTCTTCCACATTTGACATTCACATATTATGTATATTAAAAGTATATATTCAGTATATATCTACAATAAAATATTTCATTATTAAATAATGATCGAGTATTGAAGATTAAATATTTGGTTAAACAAATAATGCTAACAAAAGTATAAAAACAAGAGAAAGAATTGTAACTCGAAGTATGTTCGAAATTGTGTTTCACAATTTCGCAATAATAAATTTGAAAGACTAGAAATTGAAATAAGAGATTCATAACATTACACCAATTTTTACGCATTCTGATAATTAACATTCACAGCCAAATATTTAAATCAACGACATAATTTATCTATCATAGAGAAGAATTTTTCTATCGACTTTTAATAAAAAGTATTTAAAACCAATCTTTGGTTGCCATTTTCGAAAGTATATCAGTTCTGATAATTCAAATTAACAAATAAATAACATAACAAATCAATACTCTTCAAAGTACGGAGTCAGCATTATGCAAATAAAAACAAAATATATAAAAGTAGAAGAAACAAATTGCGATCAAATAAAGCTATAGTACCAGAGCTGAACTCTCGACTTTTAAATATTTAGCGAATAATATTAATTTCTTAGGTAAGAAATAAAAATAAAAAACCAGTCATCCAACTATCCTAAACATATTAATCTCATTCCACTTATCCTAAATTTAATGTATCTACATACATTAGTGTATAAAATGAGCAAATAATTTATTAACGTAACAATACTGTAATATCAAATGTCTTTTAAGAGTAAACATTAATAATATTGAATTTATATTACTACTAACACCGAAATATTAAAAATGTCGCTGTTAAAAGCGACGTAAATATTTGTTTGATTCCATCTACTTTGTAAGATTGGCACAAATAAGTCTAATGAATGAATATAAAATGTAAGGTAAATTCTCGATAATAGAGAGCTATTTTGGCACAATTTCGCATGCCAGGTAATTGAGAATCGGGAAGACAGACAAGATATTACGGGATTAATTCTACATATACTCGTGTATCATGTATACATACAATAGACTAAAATTGATAATTGAATTTTGATATGTATATAAATAATATTATTGACGAGGATGAACTAGCATCCCCAGTGGATAAATTGAGCGCCGGAAGGAAAGGGAGCGTAGTACCAAAACCATCGATATAATCTTACATTAAATTAGTATCTATTATCAGATATGTGTATAACCACAATGATACATATAATTAAATAAAAATAACAAATCTTTGGTTTGTTCCCTAGACCAATTAACTTTTTTAATTATTTCTTTTTTGATCGAGACATTAATGTAAATTTTCTTAAAGGATTTGATCCCACCAGTTTCGTATAATGGTGCCAGAAGCAGACTCGGCAGTCCGCTGTACAGACCGACACATTATATACAAATTATATTGTCATTAAGCCCTCTCGCTTCCTACTAAACTATTCTATCCTTCCACCTACCGTACAACCGACAATTGCATAAATTGTCTAAATTATTTCCTCAGAATGCAAAAACTAACTATTCCTTATGATCCGAATGCAGTCAATGTTTCCTAATTTGGCGATGACAAATATTACACATAATGCGCATAATGAATTGATTCCTTCCCGTCAAAGTTCGCTCGTACCCTCGACTCTTGTAAATGAGATCAAACATTGCTTCCTCCAATCCCAAGAGCGACATCGCAAATTTTGAATGTTTCAGATCTTAATATGAAAATATTTAAAATACGAACTAAGACTTATATCTGAAGAGATTTCGAGACACCTCGCAGGTATCTAGTTTGCTTTGTATAAAATCAAGAAGATTCTTGGATCACATAATAATGTTAACAGCGGGAGATAATCCCGATTTGTACTGGGTGTTGCATCCAGACATCGCGTATTGGAGCCTTTACTATGTGATTTGGCCCGATGTAGTGACTTAGTGAATGGGAGCCTTCACTATGTGGTTGGGGCCGACATAGTGATACCCGGTCATCTGCTGCCCGGCCGTCTCCATAAAAATTCTGAAAAAGAAAGGCGCTTTTAAATAACACAAACACTCCAAAATACAAGGAAATTGTGCAACACTCTAGTTCTTCCGTTGCAACTTATCCATTAAATATACACATACGGGACAAGAAATAAGACACTAATATCAGAAGCTTAATTAGGAACATGAAGGAAGAATTTAAAAGCAAAAATATATATGCAAAATTCAAAACACACAATCATATTTATGTAGCAAAACAAAAATCTCTGTAAAAATTAAGAAAGCACTGTTTTATCATCTTATAAAAATTAGTGGCTCCTAATTCAGCCAATCAACTTTCCATTAAAATTAATAACCACCTATTGTATGAGTAAAAATAATTTAAATTAAACAATTTGTTGTAGTGACATATATTAGTAGACATCTTGCACTGAACTTTGATGATTTTTAATGACGAAACATGAAAATAACATAAAAACAACAACAAAAACTCAGCATCTTTTAATGCTTATTAACTGCTAATATTATATAGAAAAATGAGAGAAATAAAGAACACCTCTGTAAAAATTTATAAACTTAAATAAGTATTTCATTTTACTTTGCGGCCAAAGGTTTTTAGTGAAATAAAAATGATCAGTATTTAAACATTATTTTAGTCAATAAGAATGACCCAAAATAAAACAAAGAAAGTTGATCTTTGGTAAAAATATACAAAAGACTCATGATTCACCAGAAAGCTATTTAACCGTAGTCTTTTTAATTTTACAGACATGATTTCAGTCCAAATTGCACCAATCAACATAATATCAAAGAAGAATGTCAGCTGTAACAAAAAAACATCACAACACTTTTGTTTTGTTAAAACAACTGGCAACCGCGACCTGCATTGGGTTTGTTTGAGCCGGTCATATAAAAGATGCTTACTACCTTAATCAGGCAAAGACATCGGAAATTTGGTAACACGTGTGTAACTGGTTAATTTCATATGTGTATATTTGTGCGTACATTAATTGTGAAATTTATTTAAGAGGTAATATTTATGGACCACCCCGGTAAATCAAGAGTCTGCCGTATTTAGTTTGAAAATCATCAAGTATTATTAGTGTGTAATATCTTTTTCGGTATGATTGCCCCAACTTTAAGATATTTATAGGTTCAGTTGAAAAGGATTAGTAATGAATGAGGGATGGTTTAAAAGATGTATAAACAATATTCAGCGGAAAAACAATATTTACACAGGGGAATAATAAAAAGGTAAAAGGTAGGCTTACCAGGATCGCTCCACAAAGGGACTGGTATTATGGAGACAGGTCTTCCCGTGGTTGGTTGGATAGCACTGGGATTGGTTGGTTGGTCTCCGGATAGTTTAGTGGAAAAGTCAGCTTACTTTGGAATTCCAAGGAGGTGTGATGTGATAAGAAAGCTCGGAATAAACATTGAAAATAGCCAAATAAACAAAATCTCATACTTTCCAGGAATGAGTCAACGGGAATCGTGGGGATAATGATATTCAGGTTAACATTTTTGTAATCAATATTTGTGATATACTATTTTATAGCTTATAAAAATAACTTTCTTCAAAATCACTATACCCATAAGCTTATTGTTTCTGAACAGTCATGCAGTATTGTGCCCACAGCATTAATGGTTAAAGTATTTTCATGGTCTCTGTACTTAAGGCTATTAATATTTTTCTCATTCAAAGTTGCGAATTTGAAACTGCTCACATTCAGATGTTGTATGAGTAATAAAACATTGATATGAAAAATACACCGAGGTTATAATTGATGTGGACTATTTTACTTTATCATAGTTTTTATTTTTATCATAATCCATAGTCCAGTGTTTTTATGGAATAAAATGGAGATATATAATAGCAGACTGTTTATACGATCTGTTGGTTAGAAATTTATAGCGTGTTATATTTTTTCAAAAGTTTCGAAAATACATTTTAATAGAATTCATGAGGCTTGAGGAAGACGCTGTTTAGTTAAAACAATATATGACAATAAATAAAATTTACATAACAGTGATTTAATGGAAAGTTATTTTTATAAGTTGAACACATTTTAATATAGCCATCACATTGTAAAATAGAATTCTCGTTATTTTTTAAAATAAAAATTATAAGCATTTATATTTAATTATAACAAAGAAAATAAAATTAACTGTCGGATGCGAGTCTCAAAAACCATAGATCCAGACACAGAATAAAATATTTTAATTATAAGTTTATATATTTTAAAAATAATAATTATAAATAATTATTAAATCAAATGTACTGGATAATGTTATGAATTTACTTTCTTATTATCAAAAATTATTAAAATGATCACAGAAGACAAATATTTTGTAATATAAAATTAAAGTACATGTATGTAAAATCAGAAATTATTACAAAAATTAAATACACATGAAAGAAAAAAAGACATGAGGGTTTTATAATCTTTATTTTAAGATAAAAGATAGTTGTGTCTACAATTTACTCCAATATAATAAACGACATATAAAAAAACTTATGAAATGTTATGATTTATTTTCAATCCTTCCTTTCCACAAAAAGAAATATTACAATGTTTTTACCAACAAAAAGGTTTAAAAAAAATATTGTATTAGAAAAAAAGAGATGATTTAAACCATCATACGGAAAATACATACAATAAAAATGTATTGTGTATTTATTTTCAACTATAAAATGTATTATGAAAAACAATATTTGATTGACTGATTTTCATTAGATATTTAAAAAAACAACAAAAAAAACAAATGTTCTTGTTTTTGTAATAATATTTAAAAACATAAACTTCAAATTTTACAGTTTTTTTTGTTTAAATTAAATGTAGAGTAAAATGAATGATTGATAATAAGGAAAGTGTATACATATTAAAAAATATTGACAGAAAAACAAACATAACATAGCACTAAAAAAGAAGATAAAGAAACATGATATTTTTAATGATTAGAAGTTTAAGTTATGTTGATTTATTTGTATATGATAAAATGTGTATGTGAAAAAAAATACTACATACACAAGCATATGTAATAAAAAAGGTATTTCCTATTATGGAACCGAATCTGCATGATTTATAAAAGCATATAAATAATATATGATAATTTCTCTGCAAACAATAAAATTAATATTCCACATGAGGAATTTAATATTATACTGTAAATCTAAAATATTTTGACACTCCGATAAATGAAAGAAAGAACACTAAACTAATTCTGATTACTCAATAGTAAAATGTACCTCGCAAATCTAGTTTTCTAGTTTAATCTAGTTCTCATTAAACTCTAATGATATTTCAATAAAAAGATAATTAATATTGTCACAATGATTTATAATTATGTTCAAAACTATAAACAAATGAGAAATGTGCTATAAACACGAAAACTACAGATTTGGTCCATATCAAAGCACTTAAACAAAGTTCTTTCAGAATCGTCTTCACACAATTCTATCAATGAAGAAACCGTCCGACAAATAATGACATAATATTTGGCTTCAGATCAATCACGAAAGGAACGAGTACGACTTCAAGTTTAGAAATCAAACAAACTATTTGGCCGCAATTTCCTAGAAAAAAAAATTATCTCAAAATTGCGATAAGCATATTTGCCAAGAGTCCGATAGTCGGGTGTTTGTACAAAAGAGTGAATACGTCCAAAAATATTTACAAGTATGATGCTCGTATAAAATGTGTACATTTTACCGATCGCATATTCACCAAATGTAACGATCTGGGAAACTAGTTACTCCGATCCCCGAATCGCTAGTTTGCAGCTGTCACTCTATAGCGCACGTGCAGTCCAGGGGGATTTGAGTGGGAAACTAGTAAGGGTTGAACTTGTTCCTATCGGATTTGCTTTTGACGGGCTGGTCGGTGGAGTTGCTTTGGGGGGCGGGCGAGCGGGGCCGGTTGGGCCCCCGGTGCTGTCGGTGCACGCCGGTGGTCTGGATGGGGGCGGAGCCGAGCAGCTCGGTGAGGCCGCCGAGGGCCGAGAGGGAGCTGAGCGCGTTGAGCGCCCCCGGCTTGGTGAGCAGCTGGGCCAGCGGAATGGCGGAGGCGAGGGGCCCGGCGGCCGCCTGCCCGTTGCCGCTGCTGGCGCCCTCCCCGTTGCCGGCGTTGCCCAGATTGGCCTTCTGCAGTTCCACGCTGCGGAAACACAAGGGGCGGGTGATGGAAACAAGTTCGGGAGGGCTGGACACGGCTGGCGGACCAATAGTGATAAGGTCGGAACTTCGGATATTGAATGTGAATGTGCGAGTATGTTTAGTGTGAGGGAAGAAACGCGGTGCATCTTTGCCGAAATAAACTCGAAAATAAAAACAAAACTAATTCCCACCGTATTCTAGGTTGTGAGTAATGATTAGTATCGAAAAGAAAAGTGAAGAAATTAAAATTCCCCTTAAAAGAACATAAAATAAAGTCTAATGTTTCGCCATTAGCCATGAAAAACCCTTTAAAGTGACAATTGTTTTAAATTAATTTTGATAAAAAATGTGTTTTGTGATGCAAAAAAGTAGAAATCAACATCGGACAAAAGCGTCAAAAGGATTAAACCAGGAATGTTAAGTACCATTTAAAAGTGATCATTTACTTTTTATTTAATAAAATGAAAAAACATATTTCAATCCGTCTAAGGTTTGATATTATCGATTTTATTTAAAAAAAAACAATAAAAATGAAATTGAAAATAAAAACAATAAACCAAATGATCACCTCTATTGTTGTTAATCACTCACAAAGGCCTAACACAATTTTAAAAGACGGTTCAGTTAGTAAAAGTGTGAAGCCTTTGAAAGTGTGAAAAAGTAAATAATGTAAAAGGATGGAGATTCAGCTTTGGAAGGCAGCAACTGGAACGTTAGGGGTGTTAAATAAATAATTGTTGGAATAATGCGAGGACAAATGATTTGTTATAAGATGGTTGGTAGACATTGGATGGACCTGGATGTAATCAGGAGGAAGACATTTGACGGAATATTCCACAACGTTCGTCGGGTCGAAATTCATACCTAAGCTGAAAAAAAAATTGTAACAGGGCACCAAAACTTAACTTAGCACAGTAATGGGTCAGCGGCATTTTCAAAGGAAAACTGCAAAACTGTAAGACATAGTAATAGATCGAATGATACTGCGACAGAAATATAAAGTATACAAAGGAGCATATCAAATGTAAGAATGCATTTGACATTGCATGTGAAGATAATAATTTGGCTAAAAATATGTATTAGCTAAAAATATGTAGTGACTTTACATGCAAAGAAGATGCATTTATTCAATTGGTATACTCCTACCATGACAATTTATTATGGGTTTTCAAATATTGCATATACAATTGCTGATTTTTTCTCTTTCATTTGTTGCAATTTTAAAAAATATGTAATTTTACATCCTATTTTTTTTTACGAATTTATCATAACATTATAAATAATCTTATCACTGAAGAGTTTTATGTTTTCATTTTTATTCTTAATGTAGTTTTGCATTCAAACTAAATTGCATATAAAAAATTAATAAAATAAAACTGTAATCCAAACTCTGCAATAATAGTAAAAAGCTATAATATGTAACAATAAAACTGCATGTAATTTCAAGAATATGAACAATATTTTTAGTTTGAAATTAAAATTATAAAGAAAAAAATATATACAGCATTTATGAAGCAATTTTGTGAGTAGCTATAAAAAAAATATTGTCATGGAACTGTACATCTCTACATAACAAGTCCTAATTAAGCAGATTTTTTTTTAAGGTATCATTTTGCAAGCTTTCCTTCCAAAATGCGACAAGTTCGGAAAAGGAAATGTAGTAATGGATTGATTCTGACCTCATGTTGATAAGGTACTGGGCAAGAGCCACTGCGTCAGGATTCCCGGTGATAGTGATAGTGCGATCGGTGGCACCGCCCTCACGCTCTTCGCAGTTGGAGATGCGGATCATGGCACCCGATATCTGTCGGATCTCTGCGATCTTCGTGCCCCCCTATTGGATAAAAAAAAGGCATTAGAAAAAATATATATATATGCAAGATTAAGTTTTCCAAAAAGTTATGATAGATAACACTAAAATACATTTATAATAAAAGTGGAACCGCGGAAATCCAAACAAGATTTTGACGAAAAACATATGTAGGAAAACTGAAAAACTGAAGAACACATTTTTTATGACATAAAATTATTATATATATATATATAACCAAATTTTGCTTAAAAATTATTGAAAAGTAAATAAAGTATACAGTAATATACCTGTATTGCTACTCGAGTACTGTAATATTATGTATATTGAAATGTAAAAGTTGCAAATAATGTACATACATATATCGTAGTCATACAGGAGAAAGTGACCAAGTGCATTTTTTACAAAAACGAGATTATTGACTAGTTGATGCCTTACTAGCTTAATATTGCCCTGAAAAAATCCCAAAGCGATTTTAAACTTGGAAGCATAAAATATTGACTTGTTAAAAATGACTAACTGCATTTATGTTTATTTTCTTGCCAAGCAAAAGTGACTTAAATGGCCCTCCTGAACATTTTACGTTTTATTAGTTGGTCACTTTCTCCTGTATGACTACGATATGTACCTTAAAAGAAACAACGTTATATAGTACTTCATTAACATTAGAGCTCACCAGAGAACTACAGTAACTGGAACTACTATAGTGTAAAGTACTATAGTGTAAAGTACTATAGTATGTATGTACTGTATAATAAATTTCTCACCTAATCCAAACTTCAAATCCAAACAGGTCACAGCCTCGATAAGTACAGATTTCCGGGGTTCCACTGTATTGAACTTAAAGGTGAGGGGGGATCAATGAAGAAGTGTAATTACCTTTCCAATAATGCATCCAATGAGTTCATTTGGCACAGTCATTTCGTGGGACTGTTGGTTGGAAGGGGGTTGGTTGCGGTTCTGTGAGGTGCGGAGTTGTGACCCGGCCAGAGCAGCCAAAGCTGTCAAATCCATATCTTTGTAAATAAGACTATATTATTCAAGAGTATCAGGAGGAAAGTAAAACAAGTAATAAAAGCAAAAACATACTCAAAATACTACACTCAAAATGTTAGAATACATATTTAGCGTTGAGATATTTATGACAGATTTTTTTTCCTTAACCTGTTAACCGGGGGGGGGCGCATAAATACGTCAAACGTAAACAATATCAGGTACGGGTAGGACATATGAATACATCCTTGAAATATGTGTTGCACCCTGGAACGGGCGGGACGTATATTTTTCCAACAACAAAGGTATTAGTCACCCATACATGTCTCTGCATGAATTTAAGACACGTAGTGAATCAGTATTCGCGCCCATTACAAGTTGCGTAATTGGACAGCGGACTGCCCGGTTACCAGGTTAAGTAAAGTTTGTATTATGATTCTTCTTCTAACCCTTATCCGCACCCAATGGTGCATAGGGCATTGTATAGAAGCAATGTTATCTTATCAATGTTATCAATGTTATCATTTAACACAAGAAGAAAAGGTGATCAGCCTTCCGCTTCAGGTATCAGTCCAGGGTTATATTAAATAAATATTAGACTGAAAAATCACTAATATTTATTTTGACCCTCTTGGGAATCGAACCCAGGACATTCAACACGGTAGCCTAGCGTGATAGCCACTACACTATGCGGACACAAGGGATTTTATATTATACTTAAAAATATTTTATGGAATAATTTTTATCATAAATGACAACACCTACAAATTGATTTAAAAGCCAAAGCAAAGAAGTCCACGACACGGTCAACACAAGATTGTCTATTTCCTATGGATTTTGCTTGTTGACGTGGCAAAGGTTAATTGATTTCCAGAGGTAATTTAACTGAATGACATTTGCGATTTCTCATTAACGCAAAATGATGAATGAAAATAGAGTTTGTATTTTCACCCGTTGACGAGAATATCTATAGTTCTCGAAACTAGATGTTCATATAAATAAACTCAAAAGTGGTCTTATACAAACGATTAAATAAAAAAAAATATATTCAGTTCATCATGTTATTCCAAAGTTTATAGCAAATCAATAAATAAATTTATTTGAATTGTTTTAAATAGTTCAAAAGTGATAGTTAAAATTAATTGGGTTTAAACCTTTAGAAAAGTCCGCAATTACTAATGTTTTCAGATCTCATAATCATTGATCATAAGGTAGCTTCATCCGAGTGAATCCGTGAGTTACGCTGACATGGTAATGTCAGGTTCATGAAAATATTCTAAACAACATCTAGACCCTTCAGATGCCTACCCTCTTGTCTCTTTGATCATCATTAAACAATGCGGACAGAAATAAACGAGTGATTTTAATTAGAAGTCCTTTTAAAAGAGTGGGATGATTCAACATTAAAATAATGTACACACCTGCAGGATTTAGTCCTCCCGTGCTTGTTGGAGTCAAACCGCCTAACCCTAATGCTGCTAACCCTGCTAAAGGATTCTTGGCTAATGCCCCCATCTGAAAAACATACACAAATTAAAACTCCTGAGACTCCTTTGAAAATGATACATTACAACATTTATCCTGATGGTGTAAGGCTGAACGAAACGTAATTCAAAAAACCGCTGATAAAATTTACTCGCAAGAAACCATTCAACTTATAGCATGTCAGAATGTTTAGTAAAATATAGGAAAATAAATTAATGTCCCTTTAAGCTACATTCTTAAGACTTCAAAATGTGATACAATCATTTTCATACTAATTTACAATATTGAACACTTTGGATATGTATTTATATGGTATAAAATGCCTATATATCATATTACGGTATTTAAAGATACAGTAAAATATACTTATGAATAATTTAAGTGTTGAATATTGCGGATGTTTGTATTATCTTCTGGGATGGGAGATTGCTGCTTAAAGGGAGTGACCTATTGGCGGTCTTCGTTAGAAATACACCATCGGGAGAAATGGGTAGCAAGTTTTCTTTCTGCGTGATTTCCTCTGGCACGGCTGGGATAGTGGATGGAGTATCAGCTGGAAGGTAAGATGAACATGGATAACTTCAGTAGTAGGGCTAGTCCAAACGGCCGAGTGGGTCGAATGAACATCCACAGATAGGAGACCCCGGGTGGAGGGCGACGGTGGCAGGGAGCCGCCCGATACTTGGACGAGGTGGGGTTCGTATCTGTGGATGCTCATTGAACGGACTCGGAAACTTCGAGCATGTGAGCTAGGGGTGGTGCTGCCCCCGGGTGAACACAGAAACGTATATTAATTTGAAATTTAATAACGAGAGTATTAGCGGAATTTACTGTGAGTACCAAATTACGTATAAAGAAAAATAAAACGAGTTCTGTGCATTTACTGTGATAAAGCCATGCACTCGTTCCCGGTAAGTCGTCTAGTCTTGGGAGGAATTGTAAGGCGGGAAACTGGATGCATCATATTGGGGTTTGGACCTTTTGCGTGGCTTTGTTACCGACGCGCTATCGTCGTGACGGTATCGCCATAACAGAGCGTCCGTCCTTTTAAACCGCCGCTTCACGCAAAAAGTATGATGGCAGTGCCAGAGAAACAAAGTAAGCTGCAGACAAAATACTTTACTCCAAAGCAAATCAAATAAATCATATCAGACCAAGTTAATTTACTGCCTATTCTCTACTGGCGGCTTGTTAAAGGAACAAATTGACAATCTGTATGTTACGAGGAGCTACATTTCGAGAGGGTTGCTATTTTTATTTTATTTATCATCTACGGGGTACATAGTATTGTTAAATAATGAAGGTAGCGTTATTTTATTAAGGGCATCAAAAAAGCAGGAAAAAATAAGGGTAATGCTTATTTTACAAAGGACAATACACTTTAATTTTTAAAGGAATATACCATTGTTGGTTTCGTAACAATATTTTTTTCTAGTACAGAGAATTACACAAATAAATTTCAAAAATATTTAATAGCTGCTCATAAACATTGAATAATCACAATAAAATTAAAAATTTAGAGGGCTTTCAGGGCCTTACTTAATTTTTTTTTTTTAAAAAAAACATGCCAATACATAAATGAATAAAATATAATACAGCGTCAATGGTACAATCTGTCATAAAAAAATAGGAAATATATAAATGAAGGCTGGTGTAGTTCAACTGATACTACAAGCACAAAAAAACATGCTGTGTTCAAACAACTTTATGTTTAACAAATTATATTATTAAAATTTTGTCATTGTAAAAATTGGTTACATTTTTGTTAATTTTTTTTCCTATTTAAACTATTTTTTGACAGGTTGTATACATTTTTACTCCACATGGATGTACAAGATAAAAATTATAATACGGTATCGAGACACAAAACATAATTCCGCTCGTCAACTGTGCGTGGATGGATAGAGTTGCAAGACTAGGGGGGTCTAGGGGGACAATAACATTCCCGGGGCAGCGCTATGGGTTCACTTCCAGTACGGGAAGCGGGATCGGGTACACCAAGACAAGTTCACTACGGTGGGGGGTTCTTTTAGGGGCAGCACCAAGCCTTATTATCCACCTCCCGCTTTTTATCAAACTTCATGATCTTTCCAACATTGCCAGTGAAATGACACACCCGAAAATTCTACGTCGTAAGCTAAATTTTGTTTTCATGACTTGCGTGTCGTAATTATCAGTGATCAAATAAAATTAATTTATTCAATAATTAACTTGTACATAACAAATTAACGTGAGCAACGAAAGGTAGAGGTTTTACTATCTCTTAATCTTCTTCTTATCTTCCCTTATCTGCACCCCAATGGTGTATAGGGCACTGCATCAAATTAACGCAGTGTTATCTTGATCATTAAAACATGAAGGAAAGGTGGTCAGCCCTCCTAGTCCAGGGCAATATTGAATAAATATTAGAGTGAAAAATCACTTATTTCACCCGCCCCCTGGGAATCAAACCCGGGACCTCCAGAACGGTTACCGAGTATGCTGACAATTACACTACGGAGACGGACTTAATTTAACTATAACCAGGCAGTTTTATGTAGGTTTAAAGGTTTGATACAGGTGTGCCTATTTCATGTACACCAATTTTTTTTCCACTAGCAGTCATTCTTTGAAGTAGATAATCACTGCAAAAGTCGCAACAGTTGGGATAGTGTTCAGTGGCAATGCGCGGGATCCAGTTTGAGTAAAGCGGGCGCCTCGCGGGACTCACGGCCGCCATCTGGTCCGGGTGGTGGTGGTGCAGGAGCGGGTGGTGGGCGTGGTGCGGGTGCAGCGCGGGCGGGTGGTGCGGCAGCAGGTGCGGCGGGGGCAGCGCGGCGGCCAGCAGCGCGGGCGGGTGCGCCGCCTTGAGCAGCGGCTCCGCGGGGTGCAGTGCCACGCCGTACACGCCGCCGCCCAGCACCGCCTGCTGCGCAACACAGGTTAGGCTCGCCCCGTACGCCTCGCCGCGCATGCGCCGCGCCAGCCCCAGGCAATAGCCCTCCTCCTCCTGCTTGCGTAGCCCCACAGGAGATAAACACCCACTCCACTCCACTCCGCACAATCAAATACCTCCATACAGTGATCCTGACAAGGAGCTTTACCAATCCTGGGATATCCGGAACCCCCAACATTTACATACTTATAACATTTTGAGTGTCTCTGGATTATCTCCAATTAGGAGTTATATTTTATATTTTTAATACTAAAGGGGCGCTAGCGTGTTTGGCGAAGGACATTATATACCTGTATACTTTCATGAGTTGACCGCCTTATGTGAAAAGATTTGGAAATACATAGACTACTTATTCATTTTCATTCTGTGATTTACTTTGTAAATACTTGTTATTTAATAAAAATTAATAGTCTCATTAATTGATTTGGCAGTCACTTTGTGGAAAAATCTATCCATTATTATTACTTAGATTAAAGTTTATTATTACAATGATTGCTGTTTTGCTAGAACTATAAAGATATACATATAGGTGGATGTCTCATGCGGAGAGGTAGAAAACTCAACCAAAATGTATACCTATATATCGTGGGTATACTGGCAAAAAACTTAAACTCTAAAATCACTTTTTTTAAAATTTAACCTGAATAAAATACTCGCTATGTAATAAACTAAAAGTTGAATTTACTTGCAAAACCACATAAATATGACATTTCAAAGTACTTAATGTATTTTGCGAGTTTATAGGACGTTGAAAACTTTATAATACTACATCATTAAGTCAAAATTGCATATTTTCGAGGTAATGTTTTTTGCATATGAACCCACGGTATATTATAGTAAAACAACATCGGGACGCGCAGAAAACAAATCCCCATCAACAAAGGTACCGCTACGACACTAAAAATATTAATATTGTGAATGTCGGAGTTTCCTGGGTTAAAACATCGAAGAATTAGATCAAACCCCATTTTCGAATCACGATTTGACACACATTTTAGGATAAGCTGATTGACTAGACAGTTCTTTCTAACTACCCCTCCATCCAACACGAGATGCAGTCGGCTTATTGACTGAACACATTTATAAATGGCAACATGTAGTCAAGACGCCCCGCCACACAACACAGATCCAGCAGTATAAGATGATTAGAAGGCCGATGTGGTTTGATGAACAGGATTGCATGATAACAAAAACACATTTCTGCCTAGTTAAATACATGAAGCAAAAGCGACAATGAAAATGAATTCCATTATTGAACATGTTTATTTATAACACTGTTTTATTCTGTGCCCACTATAGTTGCCATATTAACCGGATCCACGCGGCTCGCATAACCGTTTGTGTTTTTACAAGACATGCCCCATACGCGGCTGACATAAGCGTTTGTGTTTTCACTTTGCTCCAAGTTTCGAACCTCAGTTCAACTTGGAGGGATTTTTTCATGGTGTGGAACTTTGGATAAAATAATACGTCAATCCTCGGTCTTATGACATCTGTTGAAATATCTGACTAATAATTTGTAACATCACAAGGATAAATAAAACAACAGATCCCTGATTTTTCTTGCGGTCGGTAATTAGTCCGCGCCATAATCATGCCCTATATCTGTCTCACTCTCGACGCTACGCATCGCCAGTGGGTAAGAGTGACACACGATGCGTGCTTTGATTTATTTATGTTACGATCTAATTTGTTTATATTACGATATATTTCAAGAATAATGTGACACACGTGTATTATAGAGTACCAAAAAGGCACAATGAATCCCATTGAACGTTTTTGTTTAGGAAAATAAATCGTTTCTTAACTAAATACATGATAAAAGTAATCATTTAAAAAACGGCGAAATACCGCCGCGCACGGGCGTCTCTTAGGAACAAAGTTAACGCGTTTAAAAGGTTAAAAGAAGATTTATATTTTATTGCAGAACCTTAAACAATAATTATGACATTTGTGTGTAGATTCCGTTAAACACAGATTTGCGGCTAACAGGGTGTCCGCCTCTATAGTGTAGATTTTAGCGCATTTGGCTATCGATTACCGATTCGAGAGGGGTCAAAATAAATATCAGTGTTTCACAACCCAACACACAACAATTTAAGGTTTTTATAAAAATTTATGGCTGTTTTAACCTTTTTTTACTGTGATTTTATGACTAAATATTTTATTATCCCATTTGAAAACATGTTCTTTGTTGACATTGATTTGTAAAAATAACTAATAATCACATTTTTCCAATTCAAAATATAAAATAGACACTATTGTCCCTGTCCAATACTACTTCCAGCTATAAAAAAAAACTGTTCCTAAAATACGGCAACCATAGATAATAAACACAAGATGTAAGAACAGCAGTATTGCCGCGTATATAAAACAGAATTACCAGCAATACTATATTGGAAATCGACAAATTTATTTGCACATGGTTGTATTTAGTTGACTCCAATAAATACCCTCAGATCTCATAATCTACATATCATAAGGCAGCTTCACCAAGTGGGTTACAGAAAGTTACGCAACGTATGATTAAAACCTACAATGATCCATTAAAAGCATGGAAAACATTCTGTAACCCCACGAGATGCCCACCCTCTGTGCTTTTTTGTCATCACTGGGTATTATTTGTCTGTTGTCAAATCCATAGAAATGATCGTAAAATATCGTATACAAATACTTTATTTCTCAATTACCAAATTTTTAAATAATCTTCATCGACATTACAATTATCTCTATGGATTTTACCATAGACTAGTGTTTATATTTCTCTGAGGTTAGGTACATATTTACAAAGCACAAGATAATGTAATGTTTGAAAATTGCTGTTTTTCATCTATATTTTTAAAATTCCACATGAAAATGTACGATTTTAAAATGTTAGAAAAAAATCAAGGGATTTTTTTTATTAGACAGTATTTAATGCCTAAATTATCCAAGGTATAAAAAAAACCTCAGATAGTTTGAAGCGGTGAAACAGGCATGAAAAGTTAGAAAAGATTTTTGTGTTCATTTTTAATGAAGTGAGATCAAGGAAAACACTTTTTTAAACTTATTAGTATG
This sequence comes from Brachycentrus maculatus, assembly GCF_059751285.1. NCBI lineage: Eukaryota > Metazoa > Arthropoda > Insecta > Trichoptera > Brachycentridae > Brachycentrus > Brachycentrus maculatus. The sequence continues at coordinate 607,901 of NW_028280777.1, forward strand.
AAAAAAATATATAAATACATACATCTTGCGCTGGTACTGCATAATTTCCTTGAATGGTGTACGCCTGACCTCCGGCCAATATGACTGGACCCCCCACTTGGGGCTTGGGTCTGTAAGGGATGGTTGCTCCCTTCGGCGGACTCTATGGAACAAACAAAAATAAACATTCAGTAAAAAAAAATGGTCTCTGCTAAACAAAGCTTCCTCAAATCAACCAAAGATACTGCCGTGAATATATAAGTTTCAAAATTTGAGTAGTGTGGTTGTCAATCATGGGTAGAATGGTGAATGTTAAATGTTCATAAAGTGATCACTTAAACCAGCCTGCAACAGGTTGTATGCCCTGTAAATACCCAGACATCCATATTCTTCTTCATCTATGTTGAGATGTCAAAATGTAAAAAATAGGATGTTATACTGATGATACTTTTTTACAAATATGTATGTACCATGATGACTGCTGAAAATTTCACATCGAAATATTCCGGTACTTTTTTAGTTTAAGTTCTAAAAATCTGTAATTGTCATCGATTAAAGGTACAAATATACAAATTAGGTTGACGTATTTGGTGACAATGCGTAAATATGCTTAAACTTTCACATCAAAATATTCAAGACACGCCAGGTGTTAATCACATTTACTTTGTTGTTAGTTCTCATTAATCAAAGGTAAAAATATACAGATTAGGTTGATTTAACGGCCGACAAAATATACAAATTAGATTTATATTATTGGTGTTAAAATTCACAAAGGAGATTGATTTATTATAATAAAAATATTCACCTCGAGCATGACACAGCATATGTGATAAATGCACTGCGTAATAGCTTCAGACGTTCCACTTATTGTCACGGCACGTTCCGTTGAGTTCGGTAACATTTCACCAGCAACCTGGAAAAGGTAAAAAAAAACAGTTCCTTTTATTATTTTTAATTTATGTTTTACTTAGTAAATACCGCTATTTCTTAAAATTTATTGTGACACGTATTTCGATGCATAGTCTCTAAAATTTTTAATTAACGATATTTTCTTTTATCAGCAAATACCCTCAGATCTCATAATCATATGTATCATTAGGCAGCTTCATCTTCAAAACCTTCCAACAGTTACGCAAAGCATAATCAAACACTTTGGTCAACACAAAACATCGGTGAAGACAGCCGTTATCCAGTTTGTCAAGATGCCCGCCCTCTGTGCAGTTTTGTCGTCATTGGGTATGAAAAATTGCCATTTGTTTGAATGAAATAGGAAACACATTATGATACATTTGTTCTCGGCCATCTACAACTATGTAATAAAAGATACAGGGAAATAGATAAAAGCTCAGCTCAGTGCTCCGCAACAAGGTGCCGTGAGCCGGAAACAGGTTTGCCGTGGTTAAATTTAATGTACTGGACATTTTACAATTTTTCATGGTGTATTTAATTTGGACACAGCAGTAACAAAAAACGCGCTAAGAGCGTCAGAAATGGAGACTCTAAGGAGCATATCTGGCAAGAGTCTACGAGATAGAATAAGAAACACCAGGATAAGAGAAATATGAGAGATAGAAGACGTCGTTAGGTGGGAAAGACATCGAAGAAGACAACAGAAAACATATGTGTATGTGAGAAGAATGGAACCATCCAGTCTTCCCGGCCATTACAGTCTGCACGGCAAACCCCAAAGTAGACAACTTCCAGAACGACCACCAAAGAGGTGGATTGATAGCTGAGAATCAACATCGCAAGAGGCTAATTCCTCTTAAAAACAGTTTATGAGGCCTACACCAAGAAGATTTAATATACAATGATAAATTATTTTTTATAATATTGTCTATTTTTCATAGTGTAGTATTGAATAATTATTAAAACTGAATAATATTTCAATGACACTCTCTTTATCATTATCGTTCACTTTGTGTAATACCACTTTTATAAACACTTATTCGTGACTACCGTAACATGGTATTACACAAAGTGAATGATGAATGATAAGAGTGTTATTGTATTACCATACCACAAAGTTATAAATGCTTTTAATATAAAAAATAATATTTTTTCAACGGTCTATTTATTTTACCTATTAGCTTTTGGTATGCCGTGGAATTGTAGGAAGAATTTTGGGGTGTCGCAGGTGTGGAAAGGTTGCGGAGCCCTGGTATAATGGATCGAGATATGGGACATTACCTGTATATTGGCACCGGTAACGTCTCTGATCTCCTTGATTTTGGAGCCGCCTTTTCCAATAAGCGAGCCGCACTGACTGGCGGGCACGATGAGGCGCAGCGTGATGGGCGGGCGGGGATGCCCGGAGGCCCCACCGCCACCCCCTCCCAGCTCTCCAAATTGTGAACACCACTGTAAATAAAAAAAAATATATACCATTAGTTCTCCACTCCCTTAACCCTTAGAGTGCGAACCGTCGATAGATCGACTCTCTATTAATGCGTATAAAGTGCGGAGCGTCGGAATACCGACTATTGCACAATTCGATTTAGGTATCGACCTGTACGGACGTGTCTTAGTGCGCGCTGTAATTATTTTGCTGTGAATTTAACATTGATTTTTGTATTTTTTTAAGAAAAAGTTTTTTATTTCTACCTACAAAATGTCAAATTCGTCAAGTAGTGATGATGAAAAGCAATTAGCAATTTACGCAAAATATGGGAAAATAAGCACTATAAGGGTTAAAGCTTATTTGTATGAAGAAGCTTCAAGCCAATTGCTCGATGAAGAGGCGCCGGATAAGTCAACATTTTCTATATCGTAACTTCTGAGTTGCCAGTTTATAGTAACACATTCTCATCAATATAAAACCGCGTAACTAATTATACCTAGTGAAAGCAACACTGCCTCTCATATTATTATCCGCTTCCACAAAGCAGTGGTGGCACATTTGGCTACCATGCTACCAATGGCGAGCACAGAGTTTTTCATCAGGATAGGTTGTAAAAGTGTAGGGTAAGGATAAGGCATAGTGGGCACTGGTCGTGTTTCTATGTAGAACGGGAGTAATCCAGGGTAGGCACTGCTTTTCTGCCTATATAGATACATGCCTCTGCATGCTATGTTTAAGGTTACAGGTCTTTTTTTTAAATTACCTAACGTCCAAGTGACTCTGAAATCTAGCTACGACTTATGTAACACCACTTATCATGACCCTACTCAGGCTTCAACTTATAAAGTTTCATAGCCTATGCCTACTCATGAGTGGATTTACTCTTTATGATCAAAGTTACTATAATTTCATGTAATTCGTGAGTGAAAATTCTAGGCAAAAACACTCGCTAGGTTACAGGTTAGATTTTCTAGGGATTTAATTTTAATTTTAAATTTTTTTAATTCTAATATTTACTTAATAATATCCTAGACCTGAAGCATTGATCGCCTTGTGTTCACATGCCCCGTGGTAAATTCAGCATCACTTAGAAGCAGTGCACTCTGCGCCATCGCTCACAAATAAGGGTCAATTTGCACCATTTCGATGACAAATGCCATTTTAACTAATATCATTCTGGCACTGGTGAAGCTTGGCAGGAGGGCTATTGGTATCCTGAACCAGATCTCAAGTGATATTGATATTTTTCATGTGACAGTGCCAGCTCATCACCTAATGATTTCTCTGAGGTCCTATCTCATCTAAGATTTTATGAAATTGATAGTTATTTGTATTTAATTATTATATTTTTAAAATAAAATTATTGTAATAATCGTTTAACAAGTAAAGTCAGCATTCATTTTCCAAAAATGTTGTCACATAAAAGCTTTAAATAGTTATTTTATTTATTGTTTCGGCATTAACTTAGTGGTAAGACATGTTACAATGATTAAAGAAAACACTTGTTTTTTACCACTTGAGTTTTATTATAGACTACATGTTTCAGAAGTTAAACTTCCATCATTCAGGTCTGTATAATAATAGTTAAAACAAATTTATCTTGAAACCTTTATCGAGTTATTCATTTACGAGCTATACATGAAATATGAATATTTGATTAATTTGTACTTTCCATATATGAATAGCTTCATTAGAATATACGAGAGAGAATTCGGGAACCAAAACTATTGTAAATTAGAGTAAATCTCATAAACCCCAATTTATTTAACAAAAGACATGGCAACATTCAACCTCTCTGATTTTCAAGGCATTTTACGGAATGAATAATATTTATATATCAATGGTATGACATTAAACCTCTGATTTTCATAACATTTTACGAAATGAACAATTTTTTATAACAATGGTATAATTTATTAAATACAACCCTGGACTGGTACCTGAAGCGGAAGGTTGATCATCTTTCCTTCGTGTATTTAACGATCAAGATAACACTGTTTATATTACAATGCAGTGCCCTATGCACCATTGGGTGCGTATAAGGGTTAGAAGAAGAATAATAATTTAATAACATGTTTATTCTTCTCAGTTTTTTTCATATACAGTGGAAACACGAGTTAGATTTTTTTATTTGTTCTCGATGTCGTGCTGGGCCCCGGCCGTGGATCGTTTGCAGAGTAATGTGTATAAAACCGACCCCACGACAATTTCTGCACTAAAAAAAAAATCATTCATGAAGTTAACGGCATCCCGACGTCGCTTGCCTAGCGAGTGGCACGGAATACTGAGGCCAGATTCCAGGAGTGTATCTGACATGACGGTCTACATTTAGACAAAATAATTTTTAAGAAAACAATCCGCACTTCTTAGTAATAGTTATTGAAATAAATGTTTATCTTTTGCAGTTTATTTTTTATTAAAAATTTAAATCCTAATTCTGCCACCGGACCCCCTATACTCAATAATCACTAAAAAGATAAAGAATAAATAGCATCTGTATTTATTTAATTGATTGTGACAAAGAACTTTCAATATATACTCAAGCTGTACAATTTGAATAAATAATTTAAACTACTTTTGTATCATGTATTTACTGATTTGCAATGACTACATTTGGTTTGGTGTTATTCATCGGCTACAAAGTATACATTTGTTTAAAATATAATATTTCCACGTGTATAAATAAACTTTGGAGAGTGGTTTTGACTTACTTCCTCGAATTTCTTGCAGATAAGGGTGAATGCTTTGAAAATGGCATTTGTGGGTCCGGTCACTGTTACGATCCTCTCAGGACATGAACCATCCGATATGTTTATCTTAGCTCCAGACTGTAAATTAAAAATAAAACATTGAATTAATAACAATGCAATGCATAAAAATATCACTAGTAACAGTAAATGATAACAAACTTTTTTTTAAACTGTTTTTAAATATACAGATGTTTCAAAATAATGTTTATACATATTTGTTTTGCTTACTGTGTAAAGGCAACAAATTCAAAAAAGTTCAGAGGCTTAATCATTTGCCTGAAAATTTATACGCAAAACGCTAACCGCTGTTTTAAGCGTGATTGTAAAGGCAGCCATTTTTAAATATCATAACCTGATTATTATAGAAAATACCCTCAGATCTCATAATCTATGTATCATTAGGCGGCTTCATCTCAAGAAAACAACAAAACATTACGCAAACATCCTGATAATGCTTGGTTCCCGAAAAAAACATGAGAACAATGTGATGCTGTCTCTTTTAATGCCCACCCTCTGTGTTATGTTTTCATCACGGGGTATATATTATGCAGGTATATGAACGCTAAACTTGGCTGAAATAGTAATATTGGGAAAAGGAACAAAGACAACATTGTGAGTAAAAAATTGAATTTACATTATGATTAAGGGATACAAAATGTCTGATGTGTTAACAGGTCGCTCACTCCTTTCAAGAACGTCATAAACCAAAAAACTTGATTTTTCAGGAGAACGTTTTTGAAGTTTAAAAATATAATACAATGTTTTAAAAATGAATATCAAGCCAATTACTGAACTTTTTACTGTGCAACAGATCTTTTTAGGTAAAACCTGAGGGTTTTTTCTGTAACTGAAAAATATTTAGTTTTTTTTAAAAAATAACTAAGCAGTACCTTTTCTTCAAAATGCAAAAACAACACTTTCTGTCCTGTAGCGGGTAAATATTAAGTTGAAAATATGCCTCTTTTGCTGGGATATAGTACATTTTTTGGGCATTCCGAAAACATGCAAAACTGAAAATTGACCATTTTTGATTTATGACGTTCTTGAAAGGAGTGAGCGAGGTGTGTTCTAGTAACAAAAAAATAATTGTATGCTCACATACAAATACAAAGAATGCAATTCAATATGAACATTGAAAGATATCCTTTCATTGGTATATGAGTTCTTTTGGGAGATTTTCGTGAGTTACAAAGATATGTAAAGTAATGATATTTCGTCAGGATAATCATTGAATTTTGTTTCTATGTTTACATATTTCTACAGATATATTTACATTTTATATCTATTTACCTCTTCTCTGAAGCGTTTTACGATTTCACCCTTCTTTCCGATAATGCTTCCAACTTCCTGCAAAAATAAAAACAAAATATATAATTAATTATTGCAAGGACAAAATATGTATGTGCAGTGTGTGTACATTAAATAAGTGGTATTTCAACCTGCAACTATGGGATAGGATTTATGTATGCTAGAGAATAAAATATTTTAAATTTATTAGTTATTTTGGGTCCCAGACAACTTAACTAAAAAAATTTCAACATTTTTAATAACAAGCCGCTTAAGCCTACAAAAATAGTATGAAATCAGAATATTTGTGAACATAATGAGACTAGAAGATTTTTTAAAATAAAATAAACATATGAATTAAAAAATATATATAAATGTTTGGAAACCATTTTGTAAAAAAAAACTTTTCCAACTGTTGCTTATGTTCATACCTAATTATAAATTTAATTGAAGAATAAAATTTATATTCCGGATATTTTCTGATACTAGGCATGTCGTCTCTAGAAAATAGAAATTAATTTACTAGTGGAAAATAAAATCCTGCACTTTAGAACTAAGATGCTACCATAGATCACAAGCCGACTCATTTAGTCAATTAGTGGAAAAATAAATAAACTCAGAACAATTGTTTTAGTTTAAACGCCTCATAAAATGTCATGTCATCAACATGTTATCTAAGCGATGCAGAGAAAAATATCAAATTAAGTTTGTCAGCAAAAAAACAACAACAGTCCGTCTATTATTAGCTGAACCCATCTATTATAAGACAGAATACATGTGTACATTTTCAATTATGTCTCTCGGTCCTGAGCTATGTCACGCATTATATCATCAGCAGAGTGTTAGTATATCAGGGATCACTTGGCCGTGTGAGGGTACTCCCTAATCAAATATGTGCTGGCAGCTAACTTGAATGCTTCTTCAGTCGGTCGCTTGAACCTCTATTCCTGGGTCATTACACCAGTAGGAAACCAGTGCTAGAGAGATAAATCAATTTCAAAACTGCACGCAGTAAATCAGGATTATGAAAATGTTACTGAAACATGCATATTTTATTAGTGCCATAAATATTTATTTTTTAATTATATCATTGTTATCTATATTGTAATGGATATTCTAATCATGAATAGTGTTATCTATAACTTTATTACGCACGGCAGTTTATTGCATACAATATTATCAATAAAAAGGAGAAATAATATTTATTAAACGACAGCAAAAAGAATACTTTCATAAAATAATGAAAATGATATAATAAAATAAAGCACTAAAGAAATAAATTGTAGATTAAATAATGCCAAAATATATTGATGGGAAATATTATTTTTCTGCTCAATCCATTGGTTAAAACTTCGATATCTATAGAAATACGTCCCTTACATAAAATATTATGATTTTTTTTCATTGTTTTTAAAACTTGCCTAACAATATAATTCTAAGTACATCTGAAAACAACCAGTAAATATGTGAATAATTTAAGTGCATTATTCATGTAATTGATATTTAGAAATCTTCAAGAAAATATATCAGTGTAAGAAACATTTTATAATTTTTTTTAAAAACCCTAAGGACAAGGAGCCTATCTTTAAAACAATTAAGGTTAGCTAAATTACATAAAACAATACGGGATAGCTTAAATTTTATACAACTTTTAAAATGGTTAACGTTTCAATAAAAGTTTTAATTGAAAAAGTACAAGCAACACCAATTCAAAATAAAAATAAAGTTTTTTTTCCATCTCTTAAAAATCTGCTGCTTGTGCTTTACGTTAATTAAGAGACATTAAAAAAAGGTGATTAAGTAGTTTAAAAAAATAAAACAATTCTTTAATACTATGTGTAAATTTATGTAAGAAATATTAAAATCAAACGCCGATTCTTTGAGTCTACTAAATTGTATTTTATTGTTAAAAATACACAAAAATAAATTTTGTAACAATTGTTTCGCCTTGTTATTTTATAAAATTAATTTTAAAAACTGCTTGTTAACATAATTTAGCTATTCCCTGTGATATCTACACCAAGTAACTAAAATGAGATTTATATATAAAACGCAAAATGATAATAACGACACAATGTTAAGTCCAACAATTGTGTCTAAGGAGTGGGACATTATTTTCTGAGAGTGTTTTCCGTACAAAATCAATAAAAGATTATTGAGTGACAAGAGTTGATACGCACTGCATGTGTCTGATGACTGGACAAAGGCCAAGTCTTACTACACATTGGCAGATAGCCAGAATAGATGCTGATACGTCCAGGACACAATAAAATCACTACAGATCTATTCAATTTACGAGGCGATAAATATCCTTTACCTCTATAGGTGTACACAATGTGAGATAATTAACTACAACGGGCAAGACATTTAACTGTGTGTAACCAGTTAAAGTCTCTGTTACTTCAATCACAAGATTGAAACCATCTGGTTTTAGGTCTTTTAAATGATGTCAAGATATTTTATATTGTTTTAATGATAACATTTAGCAAACTGTATGATAAAATGAAATTTGTAAGTTATGTAATTTTTCTACGAAAACATTTCTAAAATCCATACATTTCAAGATTGTTGAATGGTTACTTGTTGATTGAGAGTAGTCTTGACATTCTCAAGACTCCATTTTAAATTATTTTAGTGTCATAAAAGCATCCTGGAATTATAATATCATAAAAATAAACAAATATGAGTTTTTAAAAAAAAGCAGACAAACAATTCAACGTGTTCATGTTTAATTGTTTTCCATTTTATATTGATAGAACAAAATAATAAAATTGAAATGGTAGCACTCTTAGTTAAAAAGATATATTGTAAAAAATATATGTACATAACACATGTGTATATGAGTGACTATATCTGATATATCTGAAAAAAAACAGCTGATGTCAAAGCTGGGATACTTATTGTGATAAAATAAGTTGATGTGCTTGTATATGGAGTGTATAAAACACAATTGTAACCACTATTAAATCAATTTATACGCATGTGAATATGTATTTCTATTGTGAAATATCTGGATACAATATAATAAACAGAGAAATGTTTCATTTACTAAACATTATCATCCAAAGTTACTAGTAAATATATTTTCTATTTTATTTTATCCTGCAACAAAAATAAATGTACAGACGCGAGGGATAGATTTTCCAGAGAATGCAGTGAAGTATAAAAATGCGGATTAAAAGTGAGAAACTTGATATGTATTTCCAGCACCCCTACGAATGCACTTCATGCACTAATGAGATTTCCACCTGATTGGATTATACGACCTGGGAAATATAAATTCTGCATATTTTATGATTTCGTTTGTGATGCACAACACACAAGGAAACTCAATACCAACACTGATTGCAATTTAGAATACACTTTATCAACTAAAATGAAATGCAACGATTTTACAAAATAATAGTAAGTATAAAAACAAAAAAAGAATAACAAACAGACAGCCTATATCATTTTTTAACTATACCAGAGCTTTTTAATAGTGGTTCTTGAATTTTTATTTATTTATTTGGCCATGAAAAACTAATTAGTCCAATTAAAAATGTTATCTTAACCAAAGCAAAATATTAAAATTGCATAATTCCTTGGACATTAACCTTGTGTAATATTTAAAACATTGTACAAAAGCAGTATTATCATTTGACAGCCTATATTATCTTTTAACTATACCAGAGCTTTTGAATAGTGGTTCTTGTAAAAAAAATGATAAATTGACAGAATGTGTTTTATTTAAGAACATGAGTTGAAAAAAGGTTGAAAACAAAGAGAATAATTTTTTACATCAATTCATATTAAATTCAATACAAAAAGAGAAATTAGTATATTGGGTAGATGATGTGAAAATGACATACGTATATTTTGTCTAATACATACAAACATCTTACACAATTCTTAATGACATCGAGGGTATACTAAAAGAGAGGTAGAAAGTTTCTTGATTTAACTTTATGTTGTATTATTATTATTATAAGTTGAATTCAGGGTATACCCGTGTAATCAGCGTTGAAATCAAGAATGTGTAATTTGGTAACTTTGTATATAAATTACACATAATCTTGGTTGCCCTATAACATGAAACCGTGTATGTATACTTTTTGTGGCTTCCCCACAAGATGGAAACAAATACCGAATGATTACTGGAAATAGTTTAGAATAACTCATTACGAATGTTGGTTGCTTGGAAATTTGCCTGGCATAAAAACTATGAAAGAAGCACTCTATGAAATAATTTCAACATCGATTGGGTCTGAATGTTTAAATGCAGATATTTTCATATCAAAATTTCAACTTCATCACTAGATTTTTCTTACAGAGCATTAATAATAAACACATTGAATATACAAATACCACATCATGAATATTATCTAATTGTACAAAAGCAGTATTTCACTTCAACTCATGTTTTAGTTCATAAGTTTTCAGTGCCTAGCAATTTGAGATAAATAACTTTGAAAACTAGAATATTACTTTAATTTCTTAGGGAGAAATTTAAATGTGTAGGATACAGAAAAAAACAGTTTGTTGGTCAAATTGATACATTATTCTAATCAGAATGAGCAGATTACTGCAATGGTAAATCAAAACAAGTGATCAATTATCTTCATCACAGAATTATAATCCCCGAATGATTTGATGTACAGGAAAAAATCTATAGATTTGAAAAATTGTTACAAGAAGTTTCTTCCCAACACACTTCATATGTAGATGAAAATTATTTGAGACGTTTTGACGAAAATATAGGTTAAATTTAGGAGAGCTAATCATCAAAATGAATAATGCTGAAAAAGAAGGTTAGAACTGCGTTAAGTAACCACCCATTCTACCACCTAAGTACCACTTACATTCCAGATTTTTTTAACGGTGGTTGTGTCATCTCCCGAAGACTCTAGACTGTATCCTAAAGATGGGGGCTGCCCGGAGTCATTTCGTTGTAACGTACCACGTTACGATGCGAGCATTCGTACAGTCAGTACAGCGAGCCGAGCTGCTCGCCACTCGTTCCGAGTGCTCCATCCGAAGCCGCATACTCGCCGCGAATGTTACATTACGACGAAATGCTTCGGTCAGTCCCCACCTTAAAGTGATTGACCTATTCACAGTGGAGTAAGTATAGAACGCATATTGGACTACGCTCGTAGAAATTGCACTCGGCCAAAGTTAATAGTATATACGCATCAGTCTGAAAAATGAGTGCCAAGGTTCGTTAGTAGTCAGGCAGGGGGTACTAGAAGTGGAGACTGCGGGTGAAATGATAAAACTAAAGGTTAAGGGGCGGGTGGGACGGGTCTTACCTTTCCTTGCATTATGAGTCTAATGGTGAGGGTGACCTTGGAGTCCTCATCGTGGAGGGAGGGTTTGGATTCCACGTCCATGCTGGAAGTAGTGCAGTCGCTCGAGTCACGCGGAATGTTGGCAGCTTAAAGGAGTATACGGGCTCTATCTACTGGCTGCAGCAGGCGGGGGAAGCTGGAAAACACGCCTTGTATTAACTCGAGGAATCTCCCAACATTTCGGCTTGGGCAGGGATTGCTGGGGTCATTTCCAAAGGGTACTAATGAGGTACACGAGTTAGCAAACCTATATCGACACGCCAAACATATAGTCGGATGAGAAAAAATGCAGGTATTGTGCTACAAGACTAAACATTATTTGAGGGTGTTGGAAGCAAGAACTATCCTAAGCTTAGAACTATCCACTAATATTGAAAAATGAATTATCGATGCCGAAACAAAGTTCACATAAT
>NW_028280777.1:625000-702969 GCF_059751285.1 Brachycentrus maculatus
AAGCAATGACTAGGGCACTCGGGTTACATACCTGTTCTCGCACTAGCTTGTGTAAATTGTCAACTGATAAAATGCTTCATATTACGGGTTTGAAATTCGGAAAACGAATTCAGAAAACAGGCGGGTAACGCGAGCTTTAAATTAAAAGCTAATCGATGTTGGAAAGCGATATCTAAGTATATTATTACATCCTGGTAAATACTTCAAACGCCTTCGAGTCATTTTATTGACAGGATGAAAACAACAGGGGTTTATGTGATACTTAGGAATTATGTAGAAAAAATTGTTTACTAATACTGGATTTACTCGTATATATTGAAAATACTTTTGATTTAAATCAAACGGTCGAAATAAGAAGTACGCATGTATATAAAATTAATATAATATTTCAGGCATCTCCTCGTGCCTACGCACAGTGCGTTATATTGGCAATCTAGCGGAACTTTATTTTTTTTTTAATGGCTTATATTTTGAAAAAAAATATTTTATTCCAATAGCAAACAATAGCTACGTATTTATAACTCGCAAAGATTGTCACAGAAAATAAAAAGCAGTCCTTGGTAAATAACTAACTAACCATCATGCCGCTTCCTCGTAGGGGTAGGCAGAGAAAATCGAACGCCCCACCACTCTGTCATTGCAAACATTATTTGCCTCTTCCACATTATCTTATAAAGCTTGATTTAAAAAAAATGTAGCTTGAACCCTGCAAACATTGAAAACATCAGTTATCTGGAGGCATAGAAATACTATGCTTGTTTCCAGTCAGGACGCGACATTGTAGAGTCTACTGTAGTTTTGTCAAGAGTATTGAGGATTGCTCCCAGATATGTCCTCCTTATTATCATCTTTTGTAATTTATGTTTTTTAAATGTCAAGTACTATCTACCCTCTGATTACAAACAGCTATATTTAAATGGTATCAAACGTTTTGATCAATATCACTGTCTGTTTTTGGTTGGTTGGAAGTATTGCTTTTTAGTTATAATCCCGCCAATGTACTTATTTCTTTTCTGTGCATAAAGCACCCCTTCGAACAGATGTTGCCCTATACTGGCATTCTGAGATACTACTGTTACCTGCTTCCTGCATCCCTTTTAAGGTTGCTCTGCGCATATATATATATATATATATATATATATATATATATATATATATATATATATATATATATATATATATATATATATATATATATATATATATATATATATATATATATATATTTATATATATATATATATATATATATATATATATATATATATATATATATATATATATATATATATATATATATATATATATATATATATATAAATAAATATATATATATATTTATATATATATATATATATATATATATATATATATATATATATATATATATATATATATATATATATATATATATATATATATATATATATATATGTGTGTGTGTGTGTGTGTGTGTGTGTGTGTGTGTGTGTGTGTGTGCGTGTGTGTGTGAGTGTGTTACTTAAAACCCTTTGGTTTTACTTCTCGGAAAGTTATAGAGAAGATTTGTACACTTCCAATCTTTATACATCCATGTTATTGTTTTATGTACCTAAGTCCACAATTTGCTAATGTTACGAAGCGAAGTTTTCACTCTACGAGAGTGTATTATTTCCCGAATTAGACTTCCCAATAACTATCCGTGACAACGTATCCTTTTTGTGCAGACGGATAAGCGGTGATCTATTTTAGTAAGCGTCTAGAATTTTCCAGTAACTCGATGGACGTTCTGTGAATTCAAGGCATTTGTATGATGTTCGCTGCATACGGTACGGCCGTGTACTTTATAGAAATATGTGGTGTGCTACCGACCAACAGTGGCGTGCCAAACAAAAATACTAACTTCCAGCCTCATATATTATTTAAGCCGAACCTTTTCTACAAAGTTAACCATACTTGATCAAACCGGGGTCGTGATTTGGAACTAGTTTTCCCATAGCTTTTATCCTATGTCAATATTCAATAAACTTATATATTGAGACCTAAAAATATACAAAAGCTGGACACATCTGCTTTTAATATGCACAGAGTAATATTACTCCATCACATGTTTATACAAACAGAATTTCATTTAAAAAATATAGATTTTTCTGTTGTATCGGAAATAGTTTTTTATACATTTTTTACAACAAAAAAAAATCACAAAAAAATTACTCAAACAAATTCATCGTAAGCGCAATTAAACCGGAAACAAAAAACTCATCATTTTTACTTTATACAAATCAAGTTTGTAATTTTACCTGCCGATAAGAAGATCTGTTTATCTCGAAACTAGTTGTGTGTACATAATAAATTCAAAAGAAGTATAATACAAGTTTTTTTTTTCATTATTTATTTTAAATTTAAATAACGTCATTATTCTACAAAAAAGTACTATTTTACAAGTTTACATGAATAAAAAAACGTTTTCCAATGTTTTTTTCAAAATTTCTGTTTTTTATTGACGTTTCCACATGTACATTCATAGTATGAAAAAGAGAAAAAAGAGATGTAACATTAACATTACATTGTTAATTTCGTTTGTAATATTATGGTACCTACTGCGTAACTATAAAACAAATACATTCTTATTTTAATCATCTTAGCTATGTAAACGGATAAATGTGTTAAGAAATTATTAAAATAAAACAAAATATAACTTTGAATAAAAATAACAAAAAGCATTTGCCTACAGATCTGATCAGAGAGAAATCAGTTGTATTTTTATCTTCCAACCGCGAGGTAGTTTTCCAATGCACCGTTATTTGCAGAACTTTATAATAAATTCAGTTTGATGTACGGGGATCTTGTTTCTGTTTTAGATTCAACAGAAAACTACTTCTCTTACCCCATGTTGTATTTTTATTTGTATGAATAAATTTGGAGTACGTTTATGCTTTAATCTGTCTGGTTTTAAAATACGCTTTCGAAAATTCTGGGGTAAATGTAGTAAAGACGATTTCAAAACACATTTTTTAATCTCTTGAGATATAATTATAATGAGTTCATACAACCATTCGTACTTCCTAATGTGAGTCATTAAGTAGTGTATGATTTTATAGTTTGTAAAATAACTCAGTAACTTTTAATTATCCTTTTTTTCTGCATATTCCATTTTATACCTTACCCTTACCCTTTTACTCCCACTCTCAAACACACACACACCCACATACCAGGCAAACACACACATACACTCACACATATACACTCACACACGTCCACCGTATCTTCTCGTATTTTGCTTAATTTACAACAGTATTCATAACATATACTTATGAGGAGTTCTAAATTGGCTGTTATCATTGTCAATCTAACTAAAAAAAAATCTACAAGCTGTTTAATTTCCAAACAAATAAATAAAAAAATAAAAAAAGTTTTCAAAATCGACATTGATATCTTTCATTGACATAACAACTCATTACGCTTATGCACGAAAAAAAATATATATCCAGCGAATGGCCACCATTGATGTAATCTTCATCTCGTTTTTTTTAGGGACTCTCATGACGCGGTTTTCAGATTGGCGAGAGAATCTGGGTGATTGATGTACACCTTGCTTTTCACATAACACCACAACTGGTGTCGAATCGGGAAGTTTGGGTGGCCAATTGACCATATTATGATATCGTTGAAAATGGTCCCGGGTACAATTCCCAGGGGGGATGAAAATAAATATTAGTGACACTCTAATATTTATTAAATATTACCCTGGACTAGTCCCTGAAGCGCAGGAGTGATAAATTTGCTTTCATGTAAGAAACGATCAAGAACATTGGGTGCGGATAAGGGTTAGAGGAAGATCCATAAACCATTTAAAACATTTGAAGCATTTCTGGTCCATTTTAGATGTGAAATACGTAGAATATTAAATTTGTAAGCAATATAATAAATTAAACCGGATTGAAAATTTCTTAACAAGTACAAAAATTAGCTACTTTTTTATATTTCGCTTTTCTATGGCGTACCCTATGGAAGATAATAGGGAGAAAGCATTAATATTCCAATTAAAGTTGTATTATAGGAGTAAAATTTACAGTAAAGAAAGAGGGAATTGAAGATCTTTGTACCAAAATACTTCTTGCAACTGACATTACATGTTAATTGAAAAATATCTTATTTGAATCCCGAGAGTTATTTTTTGATTTGGCATTAATATTGTGGGATAACGTGATTATTTAAATATAATAATAAAACACTCGTGTATGACCACTTATGAGTTTATTATTGTAAATACGACAGTCTAAAAAACAACTATAGTTCTAGAAAATAGTCGTGTTTACATTTTGATATTTAAATTTAATACCTTCAAAAAGAGAGACTTCTTTTAGAGTTCATTTGCTACCTTCAAAAGTAACAAATAATTCTTTATTTATATGGGTATTTATAAACAAACATTTCACTGGTCAATACAAATGTATAACATGAAAGATTCAATTTCAATTTTTAAATATCCACATTAATACTGAGTTCTACAAATAAACACAATCACAGTAAATAAATGTTTTTTATACAAATGTTTTCAAAATAATGTAATCATATTAATAATAAAATAAATGAAAATGCTGTAAAAGTTAAACGACTTTTTTAAAAGTGGAATACGGTGAAAAAAAATCACATTTATACTTTGTACTGAATTATGAACAATATTTGATCGGTAAGTATATGTATTTATCCTTTAAGGGGAAAAATACTATTATGGTAGGTACCTACTCAAAATATAATATTTTTAGTTTCGTGAAATTGGTATACAATCCATCATTTGAAGGTTATCGTCACTTATAGTTTGCTTTTTAGAAACTTGGTTATGAAAAACCAGTTCTGGAATTGAATTGAATATTAAATTTTCTTTGATCTTTATTCATTTCGTTAGCTGCCTTCGAAATTGGAATTATTTTCTTAACTGTCATTTTATGCAATCGTGTGAAGCTAATTTCATCTGGAAATGGAAAATCTTAAAATATAATTTACATCAAACTCGTTAGTGGATCTGCAGGAATTCTGAATTCAAGTTGAAATTGAGAAAATTATATTGAAAATGTCAATATTAGAAACTGGCCATCAAAATTCTTGGTTTGACTATTCAACAAATGACAGTTTAAAATCTAAATTTTAAACTGTCATTTGTGTAGTATACATTAAATTAACTCGCAGTTTTTTCTCTTAAATTATTTTTATGTATTTTTATGCAAGCCCATTAAAATTACACACCAAGCAACACGTGTGTAAATGTTCAACTGTCAACATATATGTAACTGCATGGCCTGTCATAAATCTTGTATGTTAATATATTATATCGTGTAGAATGTAGAAGCTTACGCAAGAAAGGGTATGTATGCTAAGAACGCGGCATTTCATTGGTTGGTATAACAAACTTATCGTAAATGTACAAAGGTATTTAAGTACCAACGTTCGTATGTTGTATGCGTTTGAAAATATGTGACATTAAAAAAAAGAGTAGTGTGTCAACTTTCACATGAGTAATCGCAATAACCCCGCCCTAGCTTCAATGTCATTCTTCGTACCCAATAAACTGCATTCTTGCCGGCATTAAAGTTGTTCATATTACAGAATGTGAGAAGCACTTTGCTGTACGCTTTGACCATACAAAGTCCATGAGCTGGACACGTTTGCTCTTCTCAGGCACTAAAATAGAATCCCAGTGGCACAAAGAATCTGACATTTTTGGACGGGAATCTCGCGTTAGACATTTTGTTGGAGAAAATATAATGGATGGCTCTAAGTGCCGTTTCGTGTAGTACATTTCGTCTACTTAGAGAAGTATAATGTGGCTTAATGAACTTTTAATTGCAGTAACAAAAGCACAGTGCACAAAGTCCAATAAATAAATCTTTTTTAAATTATTCTGATTCGTATAACTACGTTTAATCAAGCATTTTTATATTTTTTTCTGGAAAAATTCTGTTCAAATAATTTATTGTAAATTTATTTGAAAAACTGTATAAATATTTAATGATATTTGTCATTTTTTCTTTATAATAAATCGAGGTACGTATAGTAACTACTTCACAAAAATAATATCTACAAAAGATGTTAATTAGAATCTCAAGAAAGGTACTTTACCACGAAAACCAAATCCGACGTAATTTAAAAGCGATTATTCAGATGTTCAAATTCACAAGACTTCTTATATTATAATGAATTATTTGTATAAGCTACGGAAAATTACTTTGATAGATTCGAAGGGGAAAAGCTTTGGAAACTTTCTGACTCCTATTCCGCGGAATTAGGCTTTGTATTTATGATTGACAAGGGTTTGTATCGTGTAAATAGAATATGAAAATTGAACATTTACTCAAATTTGCCGTTTTAATGTTGGTCAAGTAATAAATTTGTTTATTAGGGTGTTTCAATTATATTTTTGTTTATGCGGTTCCAAGAGAATATCGTTTTATTTTATGAAAACACTGCGATGTATTAAAATGAATAGGTAATTCAAAAGTTATTTTATTATGCATTTGCTTTATAAATACAGAGAATGATAAATAATTTGGACACAATCAAATCCATTTCGCTGTGTTAAACACATTTTCATTATTTTCATTCATTAAACTTAGTACTGGTAATATTTAAGTACCTAAAATTATTTATATAAGTATTGTGAAATAAAATATCATTTTAGATGAAGGTATGTTACCATCGCATACCTTTAGAAAAATAGAGAATATTGATAAACGTTTATTCTCTATTTTTTTAACAAAGAAAAATCAGCCAGCATCATTCATACATTCGTAATACATATATTAAATGTATATATGAAATAAATATGTATATTTGAATGTATCTATATATTATGAAATAAAATAAAAAAATTATAAAAAATAAAAAAAAATTATAAATAACTAAAAATGTATATGTTCGTTAAATCTTCTTAAGTTACTCACCGTTACTAAAACATCATTTTTTTTGTTTAAAATCATTAATTTTCTAAAGTACCTGCCAAAGCTGTTGTGACAGATACAAACATGTTTTTTTATTAAATATTTTTTAAAAATTTTTTAATTTATAATTTATTTATTAAATTTTTTCCCGATCTGTTGAACGTGAATACAACACAAGCGTATCACAAAAGGGGAAATTAAAGATCTACTGTATATTTCTCATTCCTCATTTTAAACAACGACATTTTAAACAAGTACTTTTAATAATTTATTTAGACGTTTAAGGCTAATATTTATTGTTTCATCGGTTAAAATAAAACAAATATCACATCTAAAAATAAACATTTCTGATATTGAAGGCAGAAATAATGACCGAAAACCAAAATTAATTTACATCGTAATAAAGCTTTATTTATCACAGCCACAATGTCTTACCAACTTTTGTGTTTTTATGTAATAAATCGAATTTCCCATTACCTTAAATATACATATACATACAACTTTTGAGTGTGTTCAAACACTTGCTCATAAATCTGGATAAGAAGTATTTTTTTGTCATCTCAAGATAGATGAAGAAGAATATGGAAGTCTGGGCGTTAACGGAATAAATGCCCAGACTTACATATTCCTCTTCGTCTATATCGTCTTTGAAATAATATATTTAAAAAGTAACTTCTAATTGGAGATATTTCAGATTTGTGAAAAGTATTTGGACACACTTAAAATGTTTCAAATAAATTAACCGGTCAAATTAAAAGCTCAAATATTTTTTAAAAATATATATTTTCTAGCGTTTCTCACGTGTGCGAATAAAATCCAGGATTCGGGCCTCACATACAAATAAAAGAGTTTCTGCCTAGTAAAAGATTCTTTCATCTCACCAATAGGTGTCTCAATTGAAAGTTAAAAGTTAGTGATTCAAGTACTATGTTTCGAATTTGAACAGTATATAAATAATTATCAAGAATTTGAATAGTGTAGTTGTCAACCATGGGTAGAATTTGTGAATGTTAAACGCGTGTAAAGTGATCACTTAAACCAGCCTATGGCAGTCGTAAGCCCCGTAAATACCCAGACTTCCATATTCCTCTTCAACTATTTTGAGCTGTCAAAAAATAATAGAAAAACGTACATCAAATTTCCATTTTTTGTTATATTACACTTAAGTAAAGCTCCAATTTCTCACTATACCTACAATTTTTTACAATCCCGACCGTCTAAATATCTTATTGAAAACTTTATGTACCTTTATGATATTGGTCTTCCGCTACGTTTTTCTCGGGAAATAACGCTTTCCATTGCTGGTCATAGCACATCATTTCTTAGTAATTCCTTTTCTGTCCAAGCGGCCAGACTATGGAATGAATTACCTTTTCATGTGAAAATGTACCTACCATCTATGATGTCTTTCAAGAAACGTCTGAAACATTACTATCTATCATTAGAACGACAACTATTCATAATATCATACTTTCCTGGTTCTTCTGCCCTCCTCAATTCCTTACCTTGTCATACTTTCTTTGTATTTCTCATTTTCATCATTTTATAGATTCATTGATTTGCGATATTTTAATGACTTGTTCATTCATGCTGCAAATGAAATGTATTTTTTTACTTCATTTATATGAACGCATAAGCATTTTCTTCCATTGAAACAGCTATATAAGGTAATATAAGTATGACCCCAGGTTTGGTCCCGGGTTCGATTTCCAGGGAGTGATAAAAAAATGTAAGTGATTTTTTCACTTTAATATTTATTCAATATTACCCTTGACTGGCACCAGAAGCGGAGGGCTGGTCACCTTTCCTTCACATGTTAACGATCGAGATAATACTGTATTTATTTGATGCAGTGCCCTATGCACCATTGGGGTGCGGACAAGGGTTTGAAGGAGAAGTTTGACTAGTATCACAAGTCTGTTTTTGGTTGGTTGGATTATATTCCTTCTTAGCAATCAGCCCACCAATGCAGTCGTTTATATTTTCTTTACAAAGAGGGAAATAATTTTAATTAATAATAAATAAGTAGGATTTAAAAAAATGTCCCTTCTTGTTGATAAAACCATGAAAATCTATATATTAAAGTGGTATTTACAGATATTTGATATGAAATCAAGGATTACCTTAAATGTTTAAGAAAAATTTGAATCATAATTTTATAAGAATAAAAAAATCTTTTAAAGTTTATTCATTACCTTTTACATTTCCATTGAATCCTAAGTCAAAAAAATTGTCCGGTCATGTACCGTGTCGTAGCTCGCAGGCTCCATCGAGTCAAAGGAAGCAGAAAAACGTTATTATTATTAATGGGGTGGATCAGGACTAGAAAATTACATTGGAGTCGAGTTTTTGGTCGCGGTAAGGAGAAAAAAAATATGGCCATAATATAGTTTATTCATGAAAACAACATCGTTTAGGTAGGTACTCCCCGCGAAAGAAAATAGAGCTGGCGAAATTGCTGTTTACCATAATATCCGGATATAACGAGTTTTTTTATTTATTTATTTGTTAAAAGATTTTACGGGATTATTAAAATGAATGAATGATACTAATATACTGATTATAATTTCAATAACAAATGCCATATATAAATACAAATCTTAACAACAATATTAATTATTTACATTAATTCCGGTCTGATTAAGCGGCGAATAACTAAAACTAAGTAATATTTTGTTTAAATGTATATTTTAAAGTTAATTTTACGCGTGTGTAAAGTGAATACTTGACCAGACTATGACAGGTCGTAAGCCCCGTAAATACCCTTACTTTCATATTTTTCTTCATCTATGTTGAGATGTCAAAACTGCTCAGTATGAATAGTTATGTATATTAGTATGTATATATTACATGCACTAGGTCTTGGTATATTCTAAGTTTTCCTTCCTTTCAGTATTTCTTCTTCATTTAATTACACGTGTATAAAGTGATCACGTAAACCAGCCAATGACAGGTCATAATCCCTATAACTACTCAGACATCCCTGCATCTATGCTGAGATGTCAACATAAAATAACTCCTGAGTGTAGCCCAGATTTGTAAACAAGGATTTGGACACACTCAAATTGTCGTGTCTTTTTATTCTTTAATTTTTAAAAGGAATATCCTTCATGGCATAGTTAGGATAGTTTGGATAGGGAAGGTAAACGTGAAAAATACATTACAAATACCCAGACCAATTGAAAATAAATCTTTCTTGAGTTTATTTTGCACTTCTTGGTGGGAATTGAACCCGCGACGCCAGTTTCGCAGTCGAGCGTCAACCAAACTACGCCACGGCGCGGCGCCTGTCGTTTTGAATACCTTAAAACGGGCTGTATCTCTTCCATTTGAAAGTTGATTTAAAGAATAAAATAATCATTTCTGTACGAGTTCGTTCATTTCCTTTAATCAGACTGCAAGCTGGTATGAGTATATGTAAATGCGATACGCAAATCACATCGCAGACTGAGGTTACCGTGTAAACTTATCTCACCGCGTAAACTTAGCTGTGTACTATGAGCCAACATATAATAAGCAACCTTACACAGTTGATTGATGAAGCAGAACCCAATTACTCTGACGTTGTGGGTAATATTCTCCCCAGACAGGTGCTAGTCATCTTAAACGCCACTAGAAACTTGTGATAGGTACGTCTGGGTACAAATTACAATATTGCCATGCTGACTAAATAGGGTTGTTTCCTTTTGTCATGAAAGTTTTAATTCAATTCCATTTTAATGTAAATAGATACATGCCTTGTTGGAAAAGTGGTTGTAACAAATAATTGAAAAAACATTCAAATTGTATGAAAAAAAAGATACTAAGTACTTGTGTTATTGTTTTTTAAAGATAACCTACTTTTTTATTTATGGAAAGTATGTACATTTTCTAAATATGTTTTATACAATTTTTACCCTTTTTATACGTAATTGTTTTTATTTTCTTAAAACGTCGTTATCATATTGAATTTTTTTTTTCGAAATAAATTTATGGTTTATATTTTTGTAAAGAAAAGAGTTATTGAAAGATAAAGAGTTAAAAAATATAAAAAAGTATTTTTTCAATGTTAATTCTAAGAAACAAAAACCAACAATTATATTTTTTCAATTGTCATGAAATGACGTGCGGCTTCTAACGTTACCTAAAGCTGAATAAGGCCTGTTATTCCAAGTATCTCCTTAAAGACGATAGCCAATTTAGTCACCATTTTGGGGGTAATGACACTCACACATACCAAAGCTAACGTCTCGAGCAAATCGCTATACTCCGTTCTCTTCATCTCGTTTGTTTGTCCCCCCATGCGTTTGATTGCCAACCGATACAACTATACTGTACAGACTATACACTTTACCTACACATTGCACCGTATTCCTTATCTCGTAATTCTGTTGGATGAGATTCAAATGATCGTTGAAGGAAGGACAATAATAGCTTCTTGGTATTCAATTGTCCAGACCGACTATTGAGCACACAAAAGCATCATCGGAGGAATTTACGGTTTGTCGTCAGAGACATGGACATTCGAATTGGCGAAGGTTTGAAGAGCGAAAACCATGTTATTCTTATCAAAGAGATTCTGTAACCTAAATAATTTTCCTTATCATTGAATCGAGAAAGAAAATGTTGCATGTAGTAAATATTTTTTTTAAATAAAATAATAGTTTTATCGTTGAAAAATTGATGTATGAATTCTTTTATAATTAAAAACAATATGTTTACATTTTTTTAAAAATATTTCTCTTATTTCTAATATATTAAAATGCCCGACTTGCTAATTATTTTAAAAATAAATACACAACATTTTTTGATTTAGTATTAACTTTGTGTAATAATATGACGATTTAAATATAAAAATAAATGCCAAAAAATGTAGGCTACTTTTTGATATTATTATTTGAAATTTTACTAGTTTCCAGTACCATAGAAGTTTTCGTTAACATATGAAAATACAAACTTGCATTTGAATAACGTTTGTATTTTCAACTGGTGTACATGTGTAGTTCTCGAAATAAGTCGTGTTTCAGCTTTTTCAATGAAACGGAGTTTCCTTTTATTTCAAGATGTTAAAAGTACTTAAAAAGGAAGGAAGCAAGTTTCGTTTGTTGTTGTAATTATTCATTGAATTTTTTAAACAAACATTAAAATAGTTTTAATAAAAGTAACGTTTTCCATATATTTTATTCCCTACTCAAACGTGTAAAATGAGATGTGAATATGAAACGGTTTTTTATTTGTTTAAATACTATGTGCGTTGCTAAGTTTTTACTCTCATTTTTTAATTCAGGAACATATCGATGTATGTACATATGAAAATGAACATGAGCATCTGATATACAATACCTGTGTCTTTCAACATATTTACCTGCCTGAGGAAATACAATATGTGTAGAGAATCCTGAGCTTTGATATTCGATATGTATTATTCGCAAACATAAATTTTCCCTTGGAATATTTCTGTGTAAAGCGTTTAAAACATTCAATAAATTAAATATGTCAGTTGGAATGTACAAGCTAAAGACTTGGTTGTACGGTTCATGACAGAAATTGGTTGTTTTTCTGGCGGAATCAGCAATAAACAGCGTTATGTGACGTATTTGTCTCCATAAAATCGTCATAAATGACGTAGGTACACGATGTGAGCAACGAATTTTAAAGAAAACATATTATCAATCATGTTTCAAGAAAATGTGTAGGCATCAACCTCATTATTAAAACAATAATTAATTAAAAAAAAAAAAAACAGAAAAAAACAATAATTGAAACGGCAGAAAAATATTTGTATATTTTGAGTAAAATTATTACAAATTGTTAAGATATTTTGATAAATGATTTATTTATTTGAAAAGCAAGATATGTAGTCAAAATCACAAATGGTATAATTAAAAACAATATTAAAACTTAAATGCTTTAAAAATTGTATAAATATTTGATATTGGTTTCTTTTATATGGAATTAATTTTTTTTTAAAAATTGTTTTTCAAATAATATAAATTATGCAGAAAAAAATACGTCAATAAAGATTCTAGGTTTTTATAATGATACAAGACCCATTAACCCAGAAAAACGTTACCAGTATCTAGCGGTCAAAATCTTAAAACTTAATTAGAGCACAAATATTAAGCAAAAATTTCACCGCAAGTTTTTGTAAGTTTTCTATTTGTATGTTTATTTATTTCGTAAGTTAATGATTAATTACTTTTTTATGTTTACAGGGTGATAATATATATTGTACAAGGTAAAATTAAAAAAATATATATCTAAAAAACGCAACGATTTATATAAAATGAAAAATGTGAAAAAAACACACACGTAATTCATTAAAGCGGAAATATTAAAAATGAGAATAAAGTACATCGTATATATGTGTTTTAACAAATTTATATATTATTGAAGTATTCATTTTTTTATGTCTTTGAAAAGCTTTTCAATACTTGAGCCCAAATTTTGAACATATGTTAGTAAATTCTTTCCTGCCATTGTGAAGGCGGATTTATTTAACCGCCATTATTACGAATATTATTTGAGTAGCCATCAAACTCGAGGCGGGTTGACGGGGGGGAATGTAAAAACCGAAACAAACTGGAAAGTTTCGCCCCGCTTTGAAAAGGGATGCTGTCCAAATGGCGCAGAATAATCTAGATAATGGTTACCATAGGGAGGCCTACTTGTTTATTGATAATAAAGACACATGAAAAACGAATTCGCAGAAGTAAACTTACCTCAATGTTTTCATGGTATAGAACATATATGGGCAACCGCCGGCCCGCGGGCCGGATCTGGCCCGCCGAGCTATTTGATCCGGCCCTCAATCATTTCTCCTACTACCATCACGCCGTTTCCCCGCAGGGGTAGGCAGAAAGGATAGAACGCCACACTCTTCTGTCCTGACATACATTCCTCGCCTCCTTCACATCCATACATCTAGTCATACATGCCCTCCGATTGCGCAGACTTTAGACACCACCAGATTTTAGGATCTGATCGTGCCAAGTCTTTTGTTCTTTTTTCCCGCTCACATTCTCCACATATATTTTTTTAATCATTCTCTAGTTATCCATGCCGGCGAAGTACATATATGCAAATATGTAAAATTACGCGCATTCGCAAGAATAACCATTTGTCTTTTTGACAGCACATACACGTGTAGACAGTTTTTTTTTGACTATGAAACACGCTACATCAAAAATTCTAACGGGAATAAGAAAACCTTGAAAATTCTATGCAATTGTCTTTAAGCAATACTAACGCCATTTGAATTGATAGTCTCTTAATTCGAGCCAATCATCACAGGAAATTCTGTAATCAGCATATTATATTTTGTATTCCTATTATGTCGTTCATTATATAAATACAAATATATAAGAAGTAGCAACGTGTTTTATTTCATTTACTATTACTTTATTCTTCTTCAAATCCTTATCCGCAACCCAATGGTGCATAAGGCACTGCATCATATAAATGCAGTATTATCTTGATCGTCAATACATGAAGGAAAGGTGATCAGCCCTCCGTTTCAAGTAACAGTCCAGGATATTATTGAATAAATATTAGAGTACAAAAATCACTTGTATTTATGGTACTCCCCTGGGAATCGAACCCGGACTTCTAGTAAGGTAGCCAAGCGTGCTGACGATTACACTACGGAAGCGGACAAACTACTTTATTATGTTTAATAATGTTAATTTCTTTATTATGTTTAATAATTTGGTCCAGCCCTTGACTCCGAGACAGAATGATAATTTGGCCCCAGACCTAGGAAAGGTTGCCCATGCCTGGTATAGAAAGTCCTGCTCTGCCTCACTTCACCAGACGTAGGTACTCCATTAACAAACCAAGGTTTTCAGACTGAATATTAAAAAGTACACGGAAGGATTCAGGGTGCTTTTTAGGATTTCAAAAAAACTTATCTGTTTGGATCTTTGAGTACTTTATTTCAGGTTTAAAGAAAGGAACGCAATATTCACATGTTTTGCGTATCATTATACTCATGTTTGTTTTACTTATACCTACATATGCTTGGCTACCTTTGTATTAAACCTAAAAAAAAAATACATACAAATACATTTCTCATATTTATCAATAATCTCATATTTATCAATAAGTTTTTTGAAATATCTTAAGTATGTTGTTAGAAAAATAAAATAATTTCATACTCTCGAAATAGATAAGAAGTTTTCAACATATTTGACATCTCAACAAAGATGAAAAAGAATAAGTCTGGGTATTTACAGGGCTTATGGCCTAGGTTCGTTAAGTGATCACTTATATACGTGCAAGATTCACCATTCTCTATCCGTGATTGACAACCACACTACTCATGTTTTTGGAACTCCCATATATAACATTAATATATGACACTATACATATGTATGCACAAGAGCCATCTTTGTTAGATTAAGAAAGCTTCAATTTAGCAGAGACCCTTTTATTTTCATGTATGCGTAAATGACTCTCCAGTATTTGCACACACTACAAATATTGTGAAAAAAAAACTAGTTTTCTATTGATATTAAATAAATGCTTAGTCATAAAGTTATTAATTCATTCTTTATTTTTTTATTTTTTTATTTTTATTTTATTTTTATTTTATTTATTTATTTATTTATTTTATTTTATTTTTTTATAAAAATAATATGAAAATAACTCCTGTAATTGGAGATAATCCAGATTTTGTGAACAAGTATTTGGACACACTCAAAATGTTGTAAATTCATTCTTTCATGTAAAGATTTATAAACTTTCATTTAATTCAAAAAAGTATTTTATATCATCTACGATTCAGAACTTCAATTGGCATATTTAAATTAGTTCATCAATTAATATTGTATGAATCGGTATTTGTTTGTTGTTTATCAATTATAATAAATCGATTCTAATACAAAACATGATATATTTTTAATTTTCATTTTTAATTTCATATCATGACGTCTAGGAGCAAAAATTTAATGATATTATGATTAAAGTAAACAGAATTTTTTATTTCAAAATATTTACAACTACCCATATGAGGATGAGATGAAAAGCGAAAATTTTTAAAAATGTTATCTTGGTAGATTCATTTAAAATATTAGGTGCCGACTTGATCCATTTTTTTAATTTTCCAAATTTATTTTCATAAAAGTTTAATAATAATTATAAATTAAACCCTTACCGCACCCCAATGGTGCATAGGGCACTGCTTCATATAAACGCAGTGTTATCTCGATCGTTTACATATGAAGGAAAGGTGATCAGCCCTCCACTTCAGGTACCAGTCCAGTGTAATATTGAATAAATATTAGAATGAAAAAATCACTTATATTTGTTAAACCCCCCTGGGAATCGAACCCGAGACCTCCAGAACGATAGCCGAGCATGCTGACCATTACACTACGGAGGCGGACTAAAAATTTACCTCAGCAATATATTTTTCCATTTAAGCAAAAAAAAGTGATATGCTTTCAATTTCGCATAAGTTAAAAAATAATTTTTGTTTTGAAATAGTTTGAAAAAATGAAAAAAAAACCTAAGAAATTAAATAAAAAATAACAAGTGTTTTGAACCTATTTATTTTTTTAAAAACTAAAAATCAACTAATAAACTAAAAATCGGTGTACGAACGAATTTAGTTTCATTTTGTTTTCGCCTATGATTATCCACCTAGTTTTGGCACAGAATAGATAATTATACGATATTAAAATACATTATTTACACTTAACATTATATAAACAAATGTAATTCTTTTTATTTCTATCTATTAAAATTTCTGTTACACTCGTAGTATAAACTGCACGCTGAAATCAATGGATGGGAGAAAACAGAATATTTTATTTATTTTAATATTATATGAGGTTAATACGTTTTCCCCTCCCCCTGGGAATCAAACTCGGGACATCCAGCACGGTAGCTAAACACGCTAACTATTACAAAATAAATATTAGTAACATAACACCTAAATATTTATTTAATATTACCCTGGACAGGTATTGGACTTCCTTGAAGAGCAGAAGTAACCTTGCCTTCATGCAAGTAACAATCAAGATAATACTGCATTAATACGATGCTGTGTCCTATGCACCGTTGAGTGCATAGAATAGAAGGGTTAGAAGAAGATTATATAACAGTAAAAAAAAACAATATTTTTTTTATCACAAGTACTTACTGCTTATAGTCGTAGCTTATGTATAGGTACGTTAAATTATTGTAATTCTCAAATGAATACTGTTTGTCTACGTAAACTTTAAATTAACTTTTGAAAATCCTGAGAATCTTTTGTTTTTAATCCGTAATACTTTGAATTTACTTTTTTAAAAAACTAAACTTATCGTATTGAAAACTTATCGTATTGAAAACAGAACAAAATATGTTTAACCATGTATTTTTTTTTTCAAAGTTGAATGTTATTTCATTTTCAGTAAAAAAATAAATATATTTTTCTTTAAATTATTTTTTTCATGATTTTAAAGAATTTTTTAAACCCTATTCCGCACCCCAATGGTGCATAGGGCACTGTGTCATATTAACGCAGTGTTATCTTGATCGTTTACACATGAAGGAAAGGTGATCAGCCCTCCGCTTCAGGTACCAGTCCATGGTAATATTGAATAAATATTACAGTGAAAAAATCACTTCTATTTATTTTACCCCCCTTGGGAATCGAACCCGGGACCTCCAGAACGGTAGCCGAGCGTGCTGACCATTACACTACGGAGGCGGACAGAAGTAAAAAAGTAGAAGCTAAAACGTCAAATAATTTTGATTCCTTTATTAATATATTCCTTATAATATATTCCCATATTAATATATTTCTTTATTAATATGGAGGAAGACCGAGAAAAACATGGCACGATCAGGTATGCCAAATACTTGAAAGTGGTCAGGTTAGGAGTCGTAACAATCGGCGGGTATGTATGAGGAGATGCTTGAACGTGGAAGAGGCGAAGAATGTTTGCAAATACAGAGTGGTGTGGCGTTCTATTCTCTCTGCCTACCCCTGCGGGGAAGCGGCGTGATGGTTAGTTAGTTAGTTTTATTAATATATATTTTTTCATATTGATTGTTGTTATTGCACTTTTACTAAAAATAAACATTATTTTTTAATAAAAGAGCTAACTCTTTGTAGTTGTAGCTTTAATAAACGTCGAATGAATATAATCTGTCTACGCATTAGTCAAATTGACTTTTTGAAATACTCGTATATCTGGGTTTGTTTCGAATCCGCAATACTTTTAGTAAACTCTCAGGAATAACGCGGTGAAAATACTTATTTTTATTGCTTGTCTAAGATGAAAGATTACATTAAATTAGTGGGTCGCAGCACAGCTGTTGCTTTCTATAAAATTTAATTAGCTGTTATAAATATGAAAACATTTTCATTAAGATTTTCACAGGGGACCTTTAATTAATGCGTAAATTATTCAAGTAAGGGCAACACTGAATGGATTTATTTTATTTATGGCTATCATTAAATGTTTTCAGAGACTCGATATTAAAATATTCTCACGTTATACTTAATACCTTGTAATAATTAAAGCACTTCTATAAGGTAAACGGCGATTTAGATGAGAAGTTTGTCTCACGATCAAAGTATATACAAGGGTGACTTCATTCAGATTTTGTCGTTCAAACGCAATT
Source organism: Brachycentrus maculatus (assembly GCF_059751285.1). Lineage (NCBI taxonomy): Eukaryota > Metazoa > Arthropoda > Insecta > Trichoptera > Brachycentridae > Brachycentrus > Brachycentrus maculatus. The sequence continues at coordinate 643,513 of NW_028280777.1, forward strand.
TTTTTCACGATACAATGTAATTGAGTACGCTAAGGTGACGATATATAATATTATATATATATATGTACATCCAAACATGTTGAGCGCGGGACTGATCACCTTGAATTCATATAATTAACGATTCCGCGAAAAAAATGTATTTTATCATATACATTTTTTAGATGTTCGAATAGTAAAATAAGGAAAGAATGCAAGGCTGAAAAAAGCATTGGCGACCAAGTTCAGAAAGGTGTGTTGAGATGGTTTGGACACGGGGAACGAATGTGAGGAAATAAAGGTAAAATAAAATTATGGAAAAAGGAGCAGAGAAATCGTAGAAATAATCGGCGGGTATGTATGAGGAGAAGGATGAATGTGAAAGAGGGGAAGAAAGTTTGCAAAGTCAGAGTGGTGTGACGTTCTTTTCTCTCTGCCAACCCTTACAGGAAAGCATTGGGTGCAAGTAAAGTAGTTAGTTATGTACCTGCGTTAGTATATAAGCACATAAAATATTTTCACCGATAAAATTAAAATAACTTCCTTGAACGTTTTTCGCAGATACTTTGTGGCACATTTTAAAGAGTTCATAAAATATATCTCTCAGTATTTTTTTTCATATAAACTTTCCAATTGATTGAAAATATAACACAAACATGTATTTTTAACTTTAACCAAATTTCAAATGTCGATAAATTTTCTAATGGTCAAAATATTAGAAAAATTTGACTGGAAGTTGTAACGGCAATCTTTAATTCAAAGAATTTAATTAATATTTCAAAGCTGAGCTTTCAACGCTTCGAGCTGTGAAATTAATAAAAAATACATATTATACCATCATCAAAAGAATGTGTTCCACTCTACTGACCACATTCTCAAAAATATTCTTTAAAAATACGAAATACATATAATATATCTTGTCGCCAGGAAAAATATCGCTTCGAGTACAATAGGCATATTGTGATTTTCTGCATAATAAAAATAATTAATATATCATTTAGTTTCCTGAAAAATAGGACCGCCAGTATAGGTGCCGTTTAAAAATATATCAGTCTGATAATTTTCCTTCGGTTTGTTTGGGACATGCTCGTTTATAATGGCTCATACACTCACACCTGTCAACGAACGTTTGACCAGGAGTTTATAGATAGTTCAGGTATTTCGGGAGATAAACGCACGGTGATACTCCAAATGCACGTAACTGACAAAATTACAATATTCTCAAAACTAACTAATTAACTAACCATCACGCTGCTTCCCCACTGGGTAGGCAGAGAGAATCGAACGCCACACCACTCTGTCTTTGCAAACATTCTTCGCCTCTTCTACATGCATCTCCTCATACATACCCGACGATTATTACGACTCCTGACCCGGCCGCTTCCAAGTATTTGACATACCTGATTGTGCCAGGTTTCAAAAATCTCAATATTATTAATATTTAAAGCTTTTGCTTTGGGGTTATTCATTTTTACTTTTTTTTTAGAAAACATGTTAGTAATATTTGTACATAGTATAACCACTCACGGTTAAATCACAATGGATTAGCTAACTAAACTTCTAATTTAAAATACAATACAATACTAACCTCAAAATAGATTAGCCAACTAAACCTCAAAATTACAATACAATACTTATGTACAATACTTACCTCAAAATAACAAAAGATTAGCTAAGTATTGTAAATATGATTAATCTATTTTTTAAATGTTATTCGTTGTAAGTAATTGTGATGTGTCAGTTTTGGAACAGGTTAAAAATATTTTCACTTTACTTTATTTTTAAAAATACTTTTCATAACTATGTTTACAATATATTATTGTAAAATTTCCATTTTTTAATTAAGTTTTTCTTTGTAAATACCACTTTTTCTTAAAATCTATTGTGACACATATTTCGATGAATTCTGATGCGGAATTAATCGAAACAAATATCATTATAGATATAAAGAAATATTAGTATTTACCAAGTGAAAATTAAATTAAAAATGGATAATAAAACCCTTATCCGCACCCCAATGGTGCATAGGGCACTGCATCATATAAACGCAGTGTTATCTTGATCGTTAACACACGAAGGAAAGGTGATCAGCCCTCCGCTTCAGGTACCAGTCCAGGTTAATATTGAATAAATATTAGAGTGAAAAAATCACTTATATTTATTAGACCCCCCTCTGGGAATCGAACCCGGGACCTCCAGAACGGTAGCCGAGCGCGCTGACCATTACACTACGGAGGCGGAAAAATGGATAGATATTACAAAAGATACCACAAAGTGACTGAGTGAGCTGAATCAATTAATAATAAAAAAAATCGCAGTTTGATCCAAAGAACATTATATTGTAGTTTATTTTTTTTTACGTATTATTTAAATTTTGAAAAAAATCAATTATGTAAGCAAATCAAAAAATATATTTTGAGTAAAGTTACGTAAGACATATCTGTATATTATAAAGTAAACCATACCTGAATCGCTATAAAATATATGTATAACAGAAAAAGGATCGTGCCTTCCACACTACGGTTGCGCCACAAATATATGATAATCTGAGCACATGTTAAAAGGATATACGGAACCCGAAAAGATTAAAAAAAGATATTTGTAATTATCTAATATATTTGGGATCGAGAAACTGGAGGGTTTCGTTCCCTTTTTACGTAACGGAAAACCCTAATACTTATAATACACATTTTTTGCTTTAAACCAATATTCGTGCGAGTACATAGTCTAATACTGTGATTACGAAAGATTAAATTCAGTTGAAGTATTAAATATGGTTTTGGAGCCGACTTTATAAATTTAAAAGAACTTTAAAAATTTAAACATTAAAAAACTACTTTTCATCTCACCAATAGATGTCTCTAGTGAAGTTCTAGTGATTCAAGAACAATGTTTCTGAATTGGTTCAAATATATATGGAACTTTCAAGAATTTCAGTGGTGTAATTGTCAATAATGGGTTGAATTGGTGAATGTTACACGTGTGTAAGGTGATCACTTGGACCAGCCTATGACGGTCGTTAGCCCCGTAAATGCCCAGACTTCCATATTCTTCTTCATCTTTAATGAGATGTCAAAAAATAATATGAAGATCACCTCCTGTAATTGGAGATAATCCAGATTTGTGAACATGGTGATAATCCAAATTTGGACATACTCAAAATGTTGAAAAAAAACCTAATTATAAAAATAAAATAAAATATTTGTGTTTTTATTATTTACACAAATATTGCAATTTTAAACTATTTCTGAGAGCCTAAGCGGCTCATTATTAGAAATGGGTATCAAATTATGGTAGACTGGATTCGATCCCAGAGACTCTGACTTAAAAGTCCGTGATACTAACCATGGGACCACAACACATGGAGGAAAATTAAAACAGAGTAGAATAGCAGCAATTATTAGGACACTCGGGTTAGCATACCTGTACTTTTACAAGCATGTGAAAACTACCAAGACATTGTATGATTCCCTAATGAAGAGAATTGATTCGAGTAGTTAATATTGTAAACAATGATTGAAAGAATTAGAAAATAAATGAATTGACAGTGGACGGTCTATGTATTTAAAAAAAAATCTATGACGATTTCAGTTACGAGCTTTTTCAGTTTCAGCCCGTTGGAAAGCTTTCTGCATGGATGAGTATAGATCGCGTCGCGTCTACCGACACAATAGAATGTCTGCTTTTTTTCTATGGATATTTTTGGCGGGAACCTACGCTTTAAACCAGTGACGCGCAGTACTAAAAGTGTAATCAGCTAAAATGTCAATCCAACTTGTCGATAGTGGACCTATGAAACTAATTGATAATCAGGCGATGTGACAAGACGCAACAGCTGTCGTCTGAGCGAGATTAGGTCTGCTAATGTCCGACTATTTCCGGCCACAAAACTACTGCTAAGTTTCGAAAATTGGTTACGAACGATTCGGGTAACTTTGCTACATAATAAATGTACTATAAACGAGCATTGAAACAATATATTATTAAAACTTTACTGGGCAATGAAGCATGGATTTTATGTATAAAGTTATGTTATTTATGGTCCTTTTTTGTGCCTATCTACTTTAAATTTATGCACAAAATTGGTTCCTTTATTACAATATTATTGATTTTCCATCTCATATTATTAAATGTTTGAGTAAATTTTTTAATATATTTGTAATTGACATACTTGAAAGTGGTCAGGTTAGGATTCGTAACAATCGGCTGGTATGTATGAGGAGATGCATGAACGTGGAAGAGGCGAAGAATGTTTGCAAAGACAGAGTGGTGTGGCGTTCTATTCTCTCTGCCTACCCTTGCGGGGAAGCGGCGCGATGGTTAGTTAGTTAGTTAGTAATTGACAAACGATAAAATGAATTAAATAAAAAATCGCATGAAATCATTTATAGACCTTCAAAATTATTGATAAATATTAGTTTTTAATGGATTTGACTATCGAGAAGTATCTACCAGTTCTTGATTATTTACAAAAATGTTCAGTTTATTCTACAAAAGGGATTAATGGTTAATTTTTCAAATAACGAAAAATACTCTAATAAAAAATAATAATAAGTTGTGCCGTCAATTTTATTATAGGTATCGCATGTGTTTAACATTTTCAAGAGTAAACCGATATTTTTTAAACTAGTTTTGTTTATAAAAGCCAACAGATAAACTAACGTTATTGATCAAATAAAAGCATAGAGAAAATGCAAATATTAAGGAGTTTTTTTTTTATTTAATCTCGCTGTCGGAAATTAAGTTGAACGCAGCGAATCGGGTTAATTTAAGTCGATTTAAATGATGAAAAGGAATATATAGATTTATTTTAATGCCCTAGGATCAAGCTGGAATATACGAGGATGTGGCTAATTCCTCTTTTTATGTTAATTTTAAGGTCAAACTTTTAATTCGAATGTTAAGAAAGGTCACATAAATATTCAATCTATATAAAAGTATAAGATGTAAAATAATAATTCTCTTCGAAAGGCATTACTGTTACAGTTGTCGAGTTTTTCAAATCTATATTGGATTTAGATGGCAAAGTGAACACTCCTGCGCTTTGTGGACCAGTCCAGGGTAATATTAAATAAATGTCAAATTGTAAAATCTCAATTATTCATTTTCATCCCCCACCCCTGGGAATTGAACCCGTTTACTGAATCTTTAAAACAAATGCTACACGAATATTGCACGTGTTTAAAAAATATCTAGCGATTTAATAGCTAGGCTTGTATCAATGTAAGCGATATTCATGAAATATATTATTAGATCAAAACCAACATTTTTAGCTTTTCCACTTTATTTTTATTTGACCAGCGACTGGGTTTCGTCGTTACCGACATCATCAGACTGATGTCGGTAACGACGAAACCCGGTCGCTGGTCAAATAAAAATAAAGTGGAAAAGCTAAAAATATTGGTTTTAATCTAATAATATATTAAAAATGCAATTCCATCACGAAGTGTCAGTGGATAATATAAAGATATTCATGAATACAACAATTACATAAAGTATGTATGTACCTATTTGTTTGATGTTTTATTTTGAATAAAGGTTTTCATTTGAATATTGTTCGTTATAATAAATACACAAACGGTAATACCCAGCGAATCCCATGACTAAAATAAAAGCCTATAGAAACGGGATGATACAAACACAATGTCCAGTAACCCTCACATTTCCCCTGTGGCAAAATATTATGATCGTTTCTCTCCTCGTAACTCTGTATCGCTCAGTGAACAAACACGCGTATAGAGAACATGTCATCTTTTATCTTATTTTAAAATTATTCCTTTTCTTGTTCAACCCCTCATCCGTACCCAGAGTTATATTGATCGTTAACACATGAAGGAATGGTGATCAGCCCTCCATCTTAGGTACCAGGCAGTCACTTTGTGGTAAAAGCTATACATTTTTATACTAAGTTTTACTTAGTGTATACTACGATTTCATAAAATCTATTTTGACACGTATTTCGATGCATTATGCAATACGGTGTTTGAAAATAACGCGGAATGTATCGAAACATGTGTCATAATAGATTTTAAGAAATAGTTGTATTTACTAAGTAATACTTAAATAAATAAATAAAAATATATGATATCAATTCTGCAAATGAAACCCAAAAACACATTTTAAAGTAATACAAAGATACTATCATAAAAACGACTTTAAATATTTATATGGCGATGATTTTGAAATTATTTTTAGCTTTTGCATTCTTCCATATGGTTTGCAGGTTAGTATTGTTCACGGTATCACGTATATCTTCTGGAATTAAATTCACCTGACGTTTACCACGTTTTGACTGCACACCCCATGTTCTATATAGGACAAAGGGTGAGGAATATGATAGATGTCCACGCAAGGCAGTACAGGCCATAGGGGGTGCGAATGCGTAGTACCTACAGGCACAATAATCTCTTATTTCTGATGAATGCGTCAGTTATACACATATTTTATTGCTACGTTGTCATATATGCATATCGAAGAGAGCAAACAAGATAAATTGGTATTTACCCTTCGCTCTGTTAAGTACGTTTAATAATAGGCAAATACATCAACCCAATCCAAAAAAAAAGGTTAGTAATTTTTTCATCAAACGATTGACATTTTCTCAATGAATAGGTTCCCCATCCCTACTCCACACTCAGAAATATATGTATATTTTGCATTTTTGTTAACCCTTATCCTCACCCGTTGGTGCATAGAGCACTAGATTATATAAACGTATCTTGAAGGAAAGGTGATCAGCCCTCCGCTGCAGGTACCAGTCCAGGGTAATATTGAATAAATATTAGAGTGAAAAAATCAGTTATTGCTATTGGTAAAAAACACTATTATTGGTATTTTTTTTCAAAAGTATTGCAAAAATGTTACAAAGTTTATTAGTGTTTAGCGCATTTGCCTACCTTGCTAGAAGCCCCGGGTTTGATTCCCGTAGAGGTTAAAATAAATATATATGATTTTACTCTTTGTTTTTTATTTACCGTTTACATAGACTGGTACCTGAACCGCAGGACTGATCATCTTAACTTTAAGTAATTTGTGAACGATATATATCCACGAGCATCCAAAGTAAAAATAATCATATTTTTGGATAATTTAAATGTCGTCATTTTCGTAAAATAAAACGATATATTCATAACCAGTATAATGAGATATCCAGGATGTAGGTATAATTCTTAATGTCTACTATAATAGGTCATTAATTATGAATGGTAAAAAAATAGTGAAAAGTTGGCGTAGTTTGCAGTTATCAATAGTTGCTCCTAACACTGTACCCATGTTACAAACCCACCTTTTTGCTCACAACCCTTATAATTGAGCCCCCTGATGAAGTGAAACGTCGTAATAGAGTGTTTAGGATCTAATAGTAATAGTGCTTTGCTCGGAGCGAAATTCCACATGCTTACTCACTAAATTAGTTATACGGAGACCAGAATATGTAATCATATATCGCTCACTCCTTTCAACAACGACATATATCAAAATACTTGATTTTTCAGGAGATCATTTTTTAAGTTTAAAATGTAATAAAATGTTTTAAAAATATCAAGCCACTTATTGAAGTTTTTACTGCGCAACAGATCTTTTAGGTAAAACCTGAATATTTTTTCTTCGTTTCAAAAATATTTAGTATATTTAAAAAAAAAAATAAACATTACATTTTATTCAAAATACAAAAACAACACTTTTTGCCCTGTAGCGGGTAAATATTAAGCAAAAATGTGCCGCTTTTGCTTGGATATAGTACATTTTCTGGGCATTCTTAAAATATGCACAACTGAATATTGATGAAGATTTTGGATATATGACGTTGTTGAAAGGAGTTAGCGATATGTGTTTATATTATATTCTGTTATATTCTATAGGTTGGCATTATCGTGCCAATCGCAAAAAAAAAAAAATTATTTGGTATTAGTCAATGTGTATATTATTATTATTATGTGTATATATATATATATATATATATATATATATATATATATATATATATATATATATATATATATATATATATATATATATATATATATATATATATATATATATATATATATATATATATATATATATATATATATATATATATATATATATATATATATATATATATATATATATATATATATATATATATATATATATATATATATATATATATATATATATATATATATATATATATATATATATATATATATATATATATATATATATATATATATATATATATATATATATATATATATATACATATATATATATATGTATATAATGTATATTTCATTATACAACCCTCTCTTGGCACTACATTCGAAATAAAAACAATCTTACCAGTGCTTTTTTTTAAATTTTAGTTAGATACTTATATGTTCGTTCTATCAGCGTCAATGCGTTGCTTCACATCGAGCTTTTTAACGGAACCACTTCTAAATTGCGCTTCACCGCCTACAACAAGAAGCCATTCCGTAAATAATGAATTGGAGTTTACACTTCAGTCTGTGATATAACTGCTCTTGACTTTTTCACTGTTAAATGCATTAAATAAAATCTTTTAAAAAGTCCTAGTGCTATTAGGTTATAAGTTGGTCTGGTTCACTTGTCATTCTCATAGCTAATTGATTCTAGGATCTGAAATGAAACTTAAATGTACCTAAGTCCCTAAAAGAATTTTCGAAAAAATACTAGAAGGTTTAGGAGAAGTAAATAGTTTTACAGGAATAAAAAAATAGTAAAATTAAAATACGAAAAGTATAATATTAATTGGTTCACCATTAACTTTGTGGAATGACATGTTCATTTAAAAAAAAAACTTGTTAATACAATACCACTTACTTAATGACTTTTATTTCATTACGTTTCATTTCTAAAGTTTTACTTTTCACCTGTAGATGAAAACGTCTGTTAGTTTTTGAAACTAGTCGTGAGTAATGAAATAAAACTCATTAAATAATATAATCAAGTGTTTAATATTTTTTTTTAAATTATAAAAGTAAGTTACCCTAAGTTTATCAATTAAACAATAATTTTAAAATCTATAGTTAATATTCTATAAATGAAAAATTGAACACCATATATAAGTAAAGGTTGGTTTTGCTTCACCTTATATGGATATTATAGGCTATAAAGTGGGTAGGTAGGTACCTGTTCTTCCTTTCTGATACCATTGAGAGGCACTCTAGCTGAAAACGGCACACAAATAGGTATCTCTAGATTCGGTGCAAGCGCTGTGCGATGCCGCTATTTCGTGATAACGAGACAGCCATTGTGACAGTCACATGGCAGTTTGCTCAGTTCAGCGTTGTCACAACTCGTGTAGATTAAGATGTCACAACTTTGGGCGGGAAACACCGAAAGACAAAACAATACAAAATGGCGGATTCATACACCGCTGCGTGCATTGCAACCCGATTAAGTGTTTAGCTTGTGTATTTGTATTTACACAATGTGCGATAATGGACCATATTATCGACGTATGAGTTGGATAAAATTATTGAATTATTTGAAAAAATACAGCATGAGTACTATTAACTTTATGACCATATCAACAAATGGTTTTTATTTTTTTGTTAGTGTTTAAATGTTTTCATATTATTTTTTGAACCAATTTTGAAACAATGTTCTTGAATCACTAAAGACATCTATTGGTGAGATGAAAAGCAGCTTTTAATTGATTAGAAATATAAAAATAATAAAAAAAAATCAATAATATGAAAATAACTCCTGTATGGCAATTGGAGATAATCCAGATTTTGTGAACAAGTATTTGGACACACTCAAAATGATGTATATATTTAAATGTTTTACTTACTTATTAAATATTGGACTTTGGTGTACTCGGAGTTATTTCAATCACGATTTTTATTTATTAGTATGTAAAATTCGCTGTCATAATAAATGAGTATGTTAAAATCGTAAATGTGTAAAATCGTTGTATGACAGAATTAAAAACGAAGATATAAGAAGGGAATGTTGGGCTGAATTGCTGAACTAGAGATAACTGAAAATATTGAGAAAAGTTATTTCAGGTGGTATGGACATTTGGAGTAAATGGAACGAGAGAATGACTAAAAAAAAAGTATATTTGATGATTGTAAAAGAGTGAAAAGAAAGAGGACAACCGAAAAAGACTTGGTACGACCAGATCAATCAGGATCTAAAAGATGGTGGTGTTCAAAAGGCGATGTGAAAGAAGCAAGGAATGTTTGTCAGGATAGAAGAGCGTTCCACCCTCTCTACCTACCCTTGCAGATATTGGAGTGATACTAGTAGTTGTAATATGTTTTAAAATTTTGTGAGAATCTCGTTATAACATTTGTTCAAATAAGTATAGAAAAAAAACAAAATATTTATTTTATTTTATTTTTCATTAATGAAAATTTATAAATTTCACACTTCATTTTGTTTTGTTTTTATTCAAATACCTACTTATTTTTTTTACAAAAATATCATTGGTACTTGCTCAATAATTATTTATCTTTCGATTCCTACGTTGGTCGATGATAGGAAATTCTTGAATATTATTCAGACGACCGGTTGTATTTTCTATAGAATAGTGAGATGTACAGTAAACAGAAGGCTTGGAATTCCACTGTTGTTTAGAGTTTGAAGTAACTGCAGGACTAGTAAAGGGTACTCTATTTAAAGGCTTTAAGGATAGTTTACCTTTGACCGAAGGATTCCTTTAAAGGGTAGAAGTTAAATATTACTTAACAGGTGCAACTGGCATAATGCTAGCACAATGGACCTAATTAGAACAAATTCAAAGAATGTTTGGGAGCTGAGTTATTTACAAACTTATAGGAAAGGAATTAAATTAAATGATTGAAATAACAAATATACAACATATTAAGTAGGTCCAAATTTTTGTACATCTCAATTGAACTCTCGAGTGACTATTATCACGATTTTGTGTACAAATCGCAACTGAAGTAAAAAAAACTTTTAAAAAAGAGTACAATTATACATTACAAAATAGTACCGTAGAACGGTGCTACTTGAAATTTGATGTGTTAATTGAGCCCAGTACAAAAAAAAAACAAATCTGTATTTGGTCTACAATAATGAACGTATCGACATGATTCATTGTTTCCCTGACATGTGACACGTATTGTAACGATACTTCGATCGATACCACAATCTAAATTTTTTTTTTGCACTGGGCTCAAGTAACACATCAATGTTCAAGTAGCCCCGTTCTACGATAAATTATGTACCTACATGAATTTGCTCGAAATATTATGATTTTCAAATAATTTTTTCATTAATTTGTATACATTTACTTATAAATTTTAACTGTAATTTTAAATTAAAATAAGAATTAACGTGTTATTTATAGTTATAATTAACATTTTTTTTTGCAGAGACCCACTCAGCTACCTTATGTGTCTTGTTGATGTAGTTCTTTTGTATATATATATATATATTTTTAATTATTTTCATCTATTTAACTATAATATACACAAGAGAAGGAAAACACTTTTACAATTTTCACATTTTCACTCTTGAACATTTACCCATTCCTTAATTTTGCCTATTTTTGTGAGGAATTGACGACTTTGACGATCTCGGTTAATATTTCATTCATGTCTTATTCACTTTTAAGTTAATCAAGCAGACTCATTAAGGATCCCTGTCTGGTAAATATTTAATAATTTGCATATCCTTAGACAAGGGATGATGGTATGTTCTCTTCCTGCTACTGCCTCCTTCCTACTACCGTCGGCTTGTACCTACGTCGGTACTGACGTGTAAAATCAGTCAACATAGAATTCCATTTCCATATCCCTTTTAGCATACCCCAGGGCGGATATTAATATGCCGCATACCTGCTGCCTGATGGGGCACCCAGCCTACCCTTTGGGAGGGCGGACGGAGTCGTGAAACATGAATATTTTTTTATACACTTCTGACAGCTTCACAATAATCTTGTTCAATTGCAGTTTTTCAGAATGTAAATATATTTGAATATGAACTCTTTCTACCGGAGCATTTTTATGGTTTGATATTTGAATATTTGTCCGCCTCCGTGGTGTAATGGTTGGCGTGTTTAGCCACCGTGCTGGAGGTCCCGGGTGCGATTTCTAGAGGTGGAGGTCAAATAAATATACGTGATTTTTTTCACTCTAATATTTATTTAACATTACCTGAACTTGCCTTCATGTAAGTAACGATCAAGATAAAACTGCGTCAATACGATGCAGTGTCCTATGCACCATTGGGTGTAAATAAGGGATAGAAGATAAGTACCTGCCTATAAGCCTAAGGACCCACATCCGTTAGCAGGTAGGTAGATAGGAAGTAAAGTAAAAATGGAAATTATATTTGCATTTGAATTCAATTCAAGAAAATTGTAGGGATCCTAAGAAATAGAAAGGCTTCCATTTAGAAAATTTTCGTGGGATTTGGGTTCCTGTCGATCCTCAAATTGGTCAATCTTAAGGCACTTGATTCGATTTGTGAGAATTTCACCGATTTCAGATACACCATATAAGGGATACCGACCCTATTACGAAACCTAAGGGCGATAGTGAATGTATGCAGGGGTGTCCAAATATTTTGAGAAACGTACGAGGGATATGATTACCCAGGATTTTTTTCTTCAGTTAAACATAACATTTGAATTGAAATAAGTAAATCATAAAATAAAACTAAAACGTTGTTTTTAACCACTTTTTGAGTTTTTTTTTTCTACAACCGGTTTTGACAAAATCATTGTCATAATCAAGAATAGATATATATTTGTTCAACCCCATTCTTAAAGATGACAAGGCTAAAAACTACGTTTAAGTAACGTTGATAAATACGAGTACGACTGTACGATTCAAAATATTTACTGAAATGTTGGACATTTTCGTGATACGATTTACAATTTTTTTTCCTATTAAATAGAAAAAATAGGTTGTTACTTGCATCCCTCGAATTCTCATTATTTTCAATAACAATTCAGAATCAGTCAATTTATAATAAATTACTCCCTTAGAGTGGTAGAAATACCACATTGTATTGTGAAAGTAATAAAAAATAAATGTTTATAAATTACTTTATGTAATATGGGAAATTATATGATTATTTTCCCATTTTTATGATGAAGGTGAATTTATAGGTAGTTAATGTTGCTACCAAATGTATTTTGCCAGAAAAATAATTTGTTTACAAAACATAGTATGAAATTTAGGTTCGATAACTCCATTAAAATAAGCAATGAAAATAAAAATTTGAGTGGATAAGGAAAAATAAAATAAGACAAAATATTTTTTATATTTAATCAAATATTCCATGAATTGTTTTAAGAATGTTTAATGTAATTTTATCATTATTTGCATAAAGTGAAGGATTAATACTACACTGCATCAAAGCAGTGTTATCTTGATCGATAAATTATCTTCAAATACAATATAATCCAGTGCTTAAACATATGACATTCAAAAATATATTTAATGGGATTGCAAATTAAGGGACATCCTGTGGACACATGTTATTCAGTATAAGTATGTTCGTAAGGTTGCTAGGTTGTATTTATGTGTATATACATACATATGTCTGTAATACAGAGTAGTTATATTACTGAACAAATTTAATTTGATTCTTTTTATATTACGTTATGTAAATTTTAACCCTCCGTATCGTATTACCCGTTGTGGCTTACATCAAACGAAACATTTAATAATTGCGTCATAATGTAACCATAGAAATGCGAAGGATTCATATTTCGGCTCTGTTTATTGGATAATTTACCTTAATGGAGGTGTTTTTCCACTAAAATTTGATTTACAGAACATCTACGGATAAATTTCAAACGAGTTTTTACCAGATTTGTTTTATTTTATTTTTTATCAAGAACATTTGATATTTATAAACATTTTTTATCTTTTTTAAATCCATCAAAAGGTTAAAACATATATTAGGATGTGTTTTTGTATAAATTAAATATGTACGGATATATTTCCGATGAGTTTTGACCAAATATGTTTTTTTTATTTTTTGAAATAACGTTTTTTATATTTTCAAATCCATCAAAAGATTACAACACATATGAGGATTCGTTTTTGTATATATTTAATAAATACGGATGAGTTTTCATTGGGTTTGTTTGAATTTTTTTATAAATAACGTTTTTTTTATAAATTTATCAAAAGGTTGTAACACATATTGTGCACCATTAGGTGTGGACAAATTTTTACCGAATCCCTTTCTCAGATGGGTTTAACATAATAACGTTGTAAAAAGGATTTTCTTTGAAAGAATAACTATTTACGGTTAAATATTGATGTGTCAAAAATTAGTGAATTCATTTTTATAAAAAAATAGTATGAATCGGGAATGAAAAATAAAATGAGGCGTTTTCACTGTACCTGTCAAAAATGCTAACATTTTCATTTGAATGATGAAGTGATTTACGAATATACATATGTACAAAAATCTGAAAAATGACAACACATTCGTTACCCCTCGCCTTACGAGCTTCCCTCGTTCCACCCTCACACCCTGACTTAAGACTTCAAACTAAAACCCTGTGTTAGATTTGTTTTTTTTTTTTTAAATCTTTAAAAAAATATTTGTGTTTCAGTCTTGTTAACCTTAATCTCATGATCCAAAATGAGTAATGGAAATTTCTCATCGGGAATATTATATTTGTAACTTATGTATTAATATGTTTTCAAAATAAACAAATTATAGTAAAGCCCTCCCGGGTACGTATGTGCAATTATATGGAGTACTGTGAATAAAATACAACGAATAAAACATTGTACATTTTTTACACAAAACTTATAACGTAATTTGAAAAATTTACATTTTAAAACATAAGAGATTAAAAAATGCATTTAACATCGTAAGAAAATATATCATCATAATTTTTATGAATTATTTTTATACACATATTTTTAAATTGTAAATTCGAGCTTGACTAAGATGTGAGTGCAATTTTTACGTCAGGCATATTTTGTCAAGAACAACGTTAAATTATAAAATAAAATCAAAATAAAACTAGTAAAAAGACTAACCACAAAAAAATTTATACTGTCAATATTATATTATATGTATGTCGAAAATTCTGAAGATATTGTTACTGTGCTCCAGTGCTGCCACATGTCCAGCCCCATCTGTGATCCACAAGCAGTTTTATGATGAGTTTGAAGCTCTACATCATCCTCTCTCGGAAACCTGTCACTCTTTACCTTGTTAGACTTTCCCAGTTAAAGTTTTTTTTTTAAATAAATAAACACACACACATACACACGTGTGTGTGTGTGTTTATATACATACGTGAAAGGACCCCATTGATTTACTGTGGAGATTTGTATAAGCCTTTGTACGGCGCCCTTAATTAAATGTCCTTAAGTGATAATATAATAATTACAGATAGTAATAATCTCATAAGCCTCTTGAAGGGCCCGAACAATAGGATGTGTCCTGTGTTCGTTAAATTCAACCAGGATTTCCGGGATAATTGATAACATATAATGTCCTTTCGTATAAGTGGCCAAGTAGGGAACTAACCAATTCTCGTTAAAATTACGTGATTTACGATTGAAAAGATTAAATCAAAAACCAGGTAAGGTTATTTTTAAACTTATTATCATTTAATGGGAATTGAAGTGCTCTATGGATCATGAAGTTAAAGCTAGCTAGTTTATGATTAAGTAGATGGGCCGAACAAGAGGAAGTTACAGTGTCTGTATGTGTGGGTTTTCGATATACATCAAAAGTATTTTTTTATCTATTATTTCTAAACTGATATCTAAGAAATTTATTTGTTTGCCTACGTTATTTTATAATGTAAAGTGTATTTTATCATTTAATATATTAATAAAGTTGAGAAAGGAGTCTTAATGTTCCAAATTACTAATATATCTTCTACGTCCCTAAATCAGCTTCACATAAGGTCTTTGAAAATGATGCAGAATGCATCGAAACACGTGTCACAGTTGATTTTAAGAAATAGTGGTATTAACTAAGTAAAACTTTAATTAAAAATGGATAGATATTACCGCAAAGGACTGCCGAATCAATCAATCAATATATTTGCAAACTTAAAACCAGGATCGAATTTTTCGATCGTCTGAAGAGTGTGCATGATAAAAACACTTGGCATAGTTGAAAGTATTTAACTATGTACCACCTTTTTGCAGTAAAATAAAATGGCTTTGTTTTCATCAGCACTTAGACCTTCTACCACTCTCACTACTTTATAATATTTATCAAAACCTATTCCACTAAAATATTTTATCGAGAGAACACTTTCCATTTCTCGATATAAAACATCATCCCTTAGTTATTCATCCACTGCTGCCGAACAGTAGAATGAGTAACGTCTCCACTTAAAAAGTTATTATCTCCAACGAACTTCAAAAAACGTCGAAATCATTACTCTTTATCCTTGAAACCCTAAGAGTCCATCATACTATACCTTCATTGTATCTTCTCCCTCCCCACTATCACATCAAACCATGTTTCTACTCCTTATCTTCTTTGCTTTATCAATTAACAGTTTCATTAATATACATGTAAGTAATATTATCAAATTATAAATTTTATTTAATACTTCATATTGCATCATTTTGAAACTAATGTTTTCTTCTACCAATATATTTACATACACTATAAGCGCACTAATTTCAAACCTATCCTAAAGTATACTGTAGACGGAACCTTGGACTTAGTATTGAACCATTTAACGACTCTATAAATTAATGTACGTCTTATCAATGTAAATATGTATCTTAAATCCCCGAGAAGTTGGCACGATTTAGGACAAAATTTAAATAAGGATATTAAAAAAATAACTATCAAAATACGTTTTTGGACATTTTATTACTTCTACGTAAAAGGTTTCTTTATTTTTTTTAAAAAGTCACGTTACTACCCCGTTACGTTTGGTAAATAAACTACATGTTTCTGCATAACAATGCTTTTCAATTAAATACTCGAATCGTAAAAATATTTACAGTATTTGCTACAAGAAACCCTGAAACAAACCCCAAAAAGTATTTTATTAACATTTTGGATCTTGAATAAAATCTCGGACTAGTTACACAAAATAGCATAGAAGCAAAGCTCTACACCTTTTTCATATGGCAAAAAGCTTTCAGAACGAAGACGAAGTGTCTGGTAGTTAAGGCAGATCCTGATATTAAACCCGGTATTAGTGATTGCAGTGCCACCTGGCGGTATAATAAATTACTGTAATGGTTTTACTGCCTTGCACTACAATTTATAATACCAACATCTGCGCGCCCAATTAAAGAGTACACTAATCAATTATGTAAGCGGTAAATATTAGCTTTAACATGCAATAATAAATACAATTCACACAATTGTTATATTTTAAAATAAAGCACTCTTGTAAGACCGCTTTTCGAGTGTATTAATATAAACACGACTAGTTTTGAGAACTACAGATATTCTCATCAACAGGTGAATAAAAAAATGATGATATGATCTGTAATTCTCAAAACTAGTCGTATTTACATTAATTAACTCAAAAAATGTATTGTGCAAGTGTTTTATTTTTATGGTTAAGTCAAAATAATTTTGCTCAATGTTAATGACAAATCAAAAAATTATATTTAATTAATATTTTTAAATAAAAAAATAAAAACATACATAAGCTCACAAAATGGAGTACAGGGTACTGCATTTGATCATTAAAGGGTGAACTTGAACGTTGAACACACCTTAGCAATGTGAACAGTCTTGTAATGTAAAGTATTGTAAAGAAAGAGAATAAAATATTTAAACATTTATCTCAGAAACCAAAGGTGGATTAAGTGAGAAATAAACTGATTGAAAGGGGTTTTGTGTGAATTGGACGTGTGGAGCGAATTGATGCACAGGCAATGACTAAGATATAGAGAGTATACTCATACTTGGCAAATGTGAGTGGGAAAACAGAGCGAGGTGGCTAAGAAAGACTTGCAACTACCAAATAAAAAAGAACCTGAAATTTGGTTGAGTCGAAAATCTAAATATCCAGAGAGCATGGATGACTAGATGTAGAGGAAGCTGACATTATATCGCTCACTCCTTTCAAGAACGTCATAAATCAAAAATCGTCAATTTTTAGTTGTGCATGTTTTCGGAATGCCCAGAAAATGTACTATATCCCAGCACAAGCGACATATTTTTAAGTTAATATTTACAGGGTGAAAGTGTTGTTTTTGCATTTTGAAGAAAAGGTATTGTTTAATTATTTTTTAAAATATTTTACTTACTAAATACTTTTATATTACTAAATATTTTTCAAATGGAGAAAAAAACCTTCAAGTTTTAACTTAAAAGATCTATTGCACAGTAAAAAGTTCAATAAGTGGCTTGATATTTATTTTTCATACATTGTATTATATTTTTAAACTTTAATAACGTTCTCCTCAAAAATCAAGTTTTTTGATTTATGATGTTCCTGAAACGAGTGAGCGATATGTCAAGAAGAATAAATCATTGCATCTTCTCTGCCCCTCCCTATAGTAGGCACCCTAATGGTACCTACAGTATAAATATCAAAGATTAAACGTTTTAGAGTCACATATGCAAAAAAGTATGTTTGACGTTTTAGAGATGTTTTTTATAACTGTAAAGAAGGACAAAATTTTATCATTTTTTCCGGTTGATAACAAATAATGCTATTTTATGAATTTAAAATAGAGGAGAAAATTTAGCGCTTTTTTCATTTGATCCAGTCTTTTAAAAATATGACTGTCGGATTTTTTGCTTCAATATTTATTTCCACCTATCTAAAAATGGAACAAATGCTTCATGAATACATTAACCAATATGAAGATAATAAATGATATTCATCGTTTTTTAGTAAAGCCACTAAAACAAAAATTAAATTTACTTTATCTGTAAATTACAAACTTAAAATGTCTCGTATAAAACTGTCTAATATTCTCTGTAAGTAATTTTTCCCGGAATTGAAAAGACGTTATTTTATTTTGTTATTCACTAATGAGGAATTGAAGCATTTCAGATTTCATTAGAATTAATAATTCCTATTAGATCGCTAGAATTAAAATCAAATTAGATCTCCAAGGATTAAATAAGATCCTTTAAGTGTGAATGAAATTATTTAATTGAAAAGCGTCGACTCCAATTAAAGGAGGTTGAAAGAGAAGCTTTTAAGTATACAAAGCGAAAACGAGATAAGTATCTAAAGTTATACAAACAGAAACAAGGAATTAAGAGTATGTACATAATATAGGGTGGGTGAGTTAAGATTATTCTAAGAAAACTGTTTTTTCTGAGTTAAAAATAATGAATAATCAATAAAAAAATTGTTTTTAATAAATACTTCTTTTTAAAACTCAAAATGAATAATTTCAAATAAATTACACGTTTTATGTTTTTTTTACCTGAATGATACGTCCACAAAAAAGGAACAAACAGCAAAAAAGAAGGTTGACGTTTACCTCAGTTAAAAATTTTGGAAAAGATAGGCAAAAAAAAAAGTTCAAAAAACATTTTAAAGATAATGAAAAGTTTCACGTTTACCTTAATCAAAGATTTTTAAGCGAATATAAAAAAAGGTTAAATAAAATTGTTTTTAAAGATAATACAAAGTTTGACGTTAACCTCAATTTTTTTTAAAGAGAATATAGATACAAAGTTTTTTTTTAAAATACAAAAACTATTATTTTCCTACTTCTACCATGGGAAACGAATTTTTTTGAGTACAAAATGTCTCTATATAAAAGTAAGCCTTGAAGAATTTTAGCTAACTAACTAACTAACCATCACGCCGCTTCTCCACAGGGGTAGGCAGAGAGAATAGAACGCCACACCACTCTATCTTTGCAAACATTCTTCGCCTCTTCTTCGTTAAACTCTTAAACTGACCACTTTCAAGTATTTGGCATTCCTGATCACGCCATATTTTTCTTGGTCTTCCTCTGCTCCTTTTTCCAATTACATCCACCTCATAAATTTGTTTTACTGTTCTTTCCTCACTCATTCGTTCTACATGTCCAAACCATCTTAACACACATTTCTTAATTTTATCGATAATGCTTATCTCCGCTTTGCATTCCTTCCTTACTTTATAAAAAATTTATTATAAGATATTTAATTATAAGAATTTTAGCTGTATTGCAAATCTCCAGCATGCAACTTGCTGCTTAGGCCAGATATTCAAATGACGATAAAAACGTGCTGATATAAAGGTTATTAACCAAATGGGGTTATCTAAAAGAATCGTAAAAATGTTCGTGGATGTTTGGAAACAGATTGTGGAAATAATATTAATAAAAATTCTTAGTTAACAAGAACTGTGGGACATTTGCCTTTAATTAATTTTATATATATGGAAAGTATAAGATTTTATTGAATTGATGAAAAATGGTACTCATCTTACACTGATGCAAAAAATTGAAAGGAATAAGAGTTCTCATCTACATCCGTATTTAGCGTATTTTGCTGACATGCTAGAAAATCCTTGTTCGTGGTTAAAAATAAATCCAATTTATTTTTCACCCCATTATTTATATTTTTAATATCATCATTTATCTTATTTTTATCTTTTTGGACTGGTATACGAAACGGAAATCTGGTGACCAGCTCATAAATTAATTAACGATTAAAAGAATCTATCAATGTGATGCAGTGTCCTATTCACCATTGCATGACAAATAGGATCAATAAGCCCCCCCCCCACACACACAGACATAATCTACATTTTAATTTTTATATTCTGTTGTACTGAGCTGTTGTTTTAACTGAACTTTAAAAGCCTCTTAGCTGTTAATAAAAATATAAATAAATAAATTACAATATTATGGTATAGTAAATTTTTTTCCTTATAAAAACTAAGTATGAAATGACACAAATATCCCTCTTGTCAACAAAAATCGATACGTGACTATTGTGACATATTTTTTCATCTATTAAACATTATAAAACCCATGATACTTTATATATTTCCACTTGGTAATCAAATATTTATGGTAAATCATAAAACGAATTTTTAAAATAAAATTTATGGACATGTCAAAAAATTGGGATATCAATAAAAAAAATTGACGTGAATAAATGTTAAGTGGAGCAAATCCAGCATTGGAAATGGATGATTTGAACACACTTAATGTATTGTGAGTAAAATGGTATAAAAAGGTATTACAAAATTGTAAAAGATATTTTCAGTCTCCTAGACTGAAATTTTTTTTCGGAGAATCTAGGATACATTTCATGTAGGTTTGTGGTTTTTCTAACCATGAACGTCGCAGGAATTTTACTAAAAGATGATTTTGATTTTTTCAATTGAAGCATATATACAAATGGGCTATCCGAAATTTTAGTAATGTGGTTTTTAATAATATGTAGAATAGTGAATGTTACACGTGTGTAAAGTGAGCATTAAGCTAGCTATGATGTAAAAATCTAGATATCTTTATACTTTTTCATCTTAATATGATAGTATTTCAACATAAATTTAATAAAAAAATTTTCAACGTATTTAGGTGTTTGAGGTGAATTTTTCATATCTTCCTTTTCTTTTTTTAAATATCCTACCTGAAGTCAATCATCTTAAAAGGAAGTTTTAAAATGTATAAACAGTGTATAAAGTAACACTCTCCCTATCATTCATCACTCAATTTGTGTATTACCACTTAAAAACACTACTGCATGGCTACTGGATTCGGAATAACTATTCCATCATCAGGTCAAATGTAGACTGAGAGAATGTAGACAAATGTACACAATATAGACAAAAATGTAGGCAAATAAAGAAAGAAGTGTATATTTGACCTGATTATGGAATGGCGTTTCCGAAACCGGTAGTATTGAAGTGATATTATACGAAGTGAGCGATGAATGTGAAGGAAATTTTAATATTATCATACCACAAAGTTAACAATGCTTTTAATATTTAAAATAGCGTATAATGTGATCACTTTTTTCAGCCAATGGTCGCGAACCCTGTAAATACTCAGACTTCTATGTTCCCATCTCAAAAATACTGCTTTATTAACTTTATAATATAAAACAACTTTGTTTATAACTACTTTTTTATCGGTACATTTTTTTCTAACCGGTTTAGACAAGAACCTTCATCATTAATGTTAAAAATCTATATTGGCATATATTTAACCCTGATGATGACAAGGTTCTTGTCGAAACCGGTTGGAGAAAATGCGTACCAAGAATAAGTTGGTTAAAAACAATGTTGTTTTATTTTATAAAGTTTATAAAATGTGCCACAAAGTATCTGCAAAAAATATTCAAGAAAAAACTTCTTTATATTTATTGGAATATTAATAAAAATCTCAAATAATAAATTTTAAAAGAATAACATAAAGATTGAAAAACATAGGTGAAATTTAATACAATTTGGAGAACAACTTGGTTTCCATCTCTGAACTAAATTTATACTCTAAATTCACTCTCTCTCAACTTTTTCTCTTATATAACTTAACCCCCTCGTCTGTATTTCAAATAGAATTGTGATGAGGAAAGCGGGTCAGACAATAGAATTTCGTTTTTATGCTCTCACCTACAGGTTGAATAACAGGAAAACGGAAATATAACAGAGCAAACAAATATAAAATTTTATACATACATCTGTCCGCCTCCGTGGTGTAATGGTTGGCGTGTTTAGCTACAGTATTGGAGGTTCCGGGTTGGATCCCCAGGGGATGGGGTAAAAATAAATATTAGGGATTTTACACTCTTATATTTATTTAATATTAACCTTGACTCGTCCCTGAATCGTTTCTGCCTTCATGTATGTGAAGACCAAGACAACACTTAAGTCAATACGATGCAGTGCCCTATGCACCATTGAGTTAGAAGAATGCATACTTAAGTTTAAACTTGTTTCTATTTCAGACTACTACTATTTCAATAGTATTGATTGTGATGCCTTAAAAATATTAGACCTGTCAAAATTTAGACTGAAAAATTTACATTTTCAATCAACAGGCGCCGCGCCGTGGCGTAGCCAGGTAGACGCTCGACTACGAAACTGGCGTTGCAGGTTCGATTTTCGCCAATTGCAAAACGAATACGAGAAGTATTCGCTTTCAATTTGTCTGGGTGTGTAATGTATTTTTCACATATACCTTCCCTTTCCTTACTATCTTTATGCATACAAGCCTCAAAAATAATGGCTTAGCGGGTTATTACTAAAAAAAAATGTTAGATAAGGCACATATTAACAGAATACTAATAAAACACAACCTCCATTATAATTTGTTGCGTTATGACACGCATTTAATTATACTATTTATTCTTTTTTGATTATTTCAGGGTTGTGGAGTCCGAAAAAAGACACGACTCCGACTCCGATTCCTATATTTACCAATTACACGACTCCGTCTCCACGACTCCGAATAAAAAAGTTCAATTTTATTATGTTGTTTCCTACCTTTGCATACAGCCATTTTTTGTTATTACCAAGGAAACATACCTCTGATCCCTTCTCTTACAAAATTTAATAGAGAAATTGAGAGAATTTTGTTTATGTAACGCAATCATATCAATACGTGGAAGTGATAGTGCAGAACGATGACTGGCAAAAAATAAATACAAGGAAATAAATACATTTTCGTATACTTTATGCATTAAATGGATCTCGGTGATTCACCAAATCATCGCGACTTACGCCTGCAAGTTTAATATTCGTGAACAATACATATTTCAGTATAATAATTTTAAAAATGAATTAAAAATTTTAACGAAAAAACAGTCGGAGTCGCTCGTTTTTAACGACTCCTACTCCAACTCCGACTCCAGCCCAAACACTGCGACTCCGACCCCGACTCCACAGCCCTGGATTATTGCATTAAAATACTAAGCGAATATGAAGTGGTTATGTGTTCAAGCAATCTGCTAGAATTTTTTACACTTTTGTACAGTACATCATATTGGAATTCAGTGTTATTGTATGATAAGCCCCTACTACTCCGACATTTTGGTAGGCTGTACTATAGACGGGTTGAAACAATGCTAGCTTGTACAAGAGGGATTACACTCATACAAATGGGACGCGATGGAATTATTGGGCTAACGGAACAAAATGATAATACTCGCCGAAATTTACATGTTTCCGATTATTGGATATTGAATATTCAATTCAATTACACCATACATCGATTATAACGAACAATCTAATATTTTTTTATTAATTTCAAAATTCTGAATTCTTGTTGAAAGTGAGATGTTTACTGACAATATTAAGTTGTAAATACGAAACCGGTAGTCATAAACAAGTTCTCATTAAAGTGGTATTACACAAAGTGAACGATAAGGAGAGCATGTTTTATTAAGTTGTTCTTAACATTCTTCTTCTTCTTATCCGTATTTGTACCCAATGTAGAACGGGCACTGCATTTGTTCCTTTGTTAATATATCAAATTAATACTAAAAGTCAAGGGAAAAAACTCATCATTATAAATTTAGATTTTCTGTAAATGTTTATAAACATAAGAGTGAATTTTTTTGAGGTTTCAAGAGTTAGACTAGAAATTTTATGCATGTCATTCAAACGCGTTTATCACTAACAATATGGTTTCAAGGAACTTATACCATAACTATATGTGTGTGTATGTGTGTGTGTGTGTGTGTGTGTGTGTGTGTGTGTGTGTGTGTGTGTGTGTGTGTGTGTGTGTGTGTGTGTGTGTGTGTGTGTGTGTGTGTGTGTGTGTGTGTGTGTGTGTGTGTGTGTGTGTGTGTGTGTGTGTGTGTGTGTGTGTGTGTGTGTGTGTGTGTGTGTGTGTGTGTGTATACATATAATAACCCGCAAAGCCTCTACTTTAAGAGACTCTTCTACAGGTAGGACAGTAGGGATATGGAAAGTAAATTTGAAAAATGTATCACCAAAATTAAGATCAATTAAAAAAATAATCTTTTCTGAATTTATTTTACAATTGGCGGGAATCGAACCCGCGACGCCATTTTCGTTGTCAAGCGTCTACCCAACTACGCCACGGGGCCTGTATGTATGAATGTGTGTGTTCGTTGTTTTGTTAATTACGTAAATGGCCAATACGATGTTTTTTATGTTCACAAAACAAATAATTATTTTAAATACAGTCGTCAAGAACACTGTATTATTTATTGATTCGGCAATAACTTTATGGAATGATATGCTGATTATTTTAAAATTTAAACACTTGTAGATTAAAACTTATTGATACAATAATTAATGTACTTGTAGCCGTCTGGCCACGCCATTTGGTGTTGTCAGGTTGACAACACTGAATTATACTGCTACTGTCAGGTTGACAACACTGAGCGAATTCAACAAAAGCAGCCAACCGGAGCGCGGGGGCGAGAATCGCCTGCCATCGCTTGATTGTTAAAGAACGTATATTTTAGCTTCATATTTCATTCAAAGTTCAATAATCAATTAGATGAATTAAAATAAGTTAATATCAAATCATTATCAAATCGTGTAAGAATTTTATATCAATAAACAAACTGTAAGGTAGCATTTCTTTTAAATATCCTGCTCTGGCACCTCGCACAATAACCCACACGGGTCATCCATATACTTACCTTCATAAATTAGCACTTGAAATATCATTGAAATAAGGTAAAACGGCGTAATAGTCTATTACAACGTCCTTAAATGTGTTTCAACAAAATTTCTTATTTGTCAGTAAACACGTTGAGTGAACAAATTTAGCTGCACCGAGTCCTTTGATAGTTTCAGCGCGAGATGCAAATTTGAGTTAATTTCAATACACATCACACACAGTTCACTGAATCCTTGTTTCAAATATTTATTTTGCCTACAATAATGCCACCCCTGTTTGCTGACCCGCGGCGGGGCGCAGTGCCATTTTATTGCAACCTCCCGGCCCAGCGTTTGGAAAGCTCCTTTTACAGCAAGGGTGGCCAACCCGCGGCCCGCGTTCCACATGCGGCCCGCCGGGTGTCTACTTGCGGCCCGTGGAGCAAATCACACATTATTTCCTTTAGTGTACATACACAAAAACACCAAAAGAACATTCCATCGTGCGTAGTTCATGTCATATCCTATATATGGGAGTATTTCACTATCCTGACAATTTCAAGACCCATAATGTCGTCAAGTAGTAAAGACGTTGGACTGAAGAAGAGAAGAGTAACAGAAGAACAGAGAAGTTTTTAAGACAGATGGACTCTTAACTATTTTTTCATGGAATTTAAAACAAAGCCAACATGCCTGATATGCAATAATTATGTTTCTATCTTGAAAAAGTATAACATTAAACAGCATTAAGAAGCTAAACATGCAAATAAGTTGGAAAAGTACTAAATTAATATATTTATAATATATATATATATATATATATATATATATATATATATATATATATTTATATATATGTAAATATATTTATATTTATATATATATATTTATATATATATATATATATATATATATATATATATATATATATATATATATATATATATATATATATATATATATATATATATATATATATATATATATATATATATATATATATATATATATATATATATATATATATATATATATATATATATATATATATATATATATATATATATATCCTGTTGGCTTTGAATAATAAAATGAATTTTGTATTATGGCCCGGTAGGGAATCTCATTTCTAAAATCTGACTCGGCTACTAAAAATGTTGGCCACCTATGTTTTACAGGGAAATTGGGCAAGTATCAGATATAGAGAGGATAATGGAGGAAACATTTGTTTCCCAGATTTATCGGGGCGCTGGCTTCGGCAATATATTAGACGGAAAATATAAATAAATTATCCGGGAATCTCAAAACAGATCTAGAAAGTTCTCGAAGTCGGAATTAATGTTAACTTTTCCTTTCGGGTTTCTATTATGGAGATAATATTATGTACATTTTAAAAATAATATCCCGCAGTACGTTTATTTAGGAAGCTTATCTTAGATACGAGATATCTTAGATAGATTAAGAAGGAAGATTTAATCCAAAATTCACCACAAACTCCCATACCAATTGAAAAAAAAAATAATTTTGAGATTTTGTATAAATATTTTTCAACACATTTAGAAAAAAAAATAAAGAATATTTTCTAGGTTTTTATATCATAGCCTAGCTTTAGTGCTCACTTTATACACGTGTTAAATTCGCTACCTATTATTGACAACTACATTACAAAGTTGGAAAAGTACATTAAAAGTACTTAAAAAGTACTAATTTTGAGATTTTGTATTAATATTTTTCAACATATTTAGAAAAAAAAAATAAAGAAAATTTTCCAGGTTTTTATAACATAGGCTAGCTTTAGTGCTCACTTTATACACGTGTTACATTCGCTACCTATTATTGACAACTACATTACAACAAGTTCGGATAGCCCATTATACATATGTATGCTTCTATTGTATATATAAAAGTATTTTTTACATATCGTAGTCATACAGGAGAAAGTGACTAAGTGCATTTTTTTGTTACTATTTGATATCTTACTAGCTTAAAATTAGCCTGAAAAATTCCCAGAGTGGTTTTAATATATTTATTTGTTAAAAATGACTAACTGCGTTGATATTTATTTTCTTGCCAAGCAAAAGTGACTTAAATGGCCCTCCTGAACATGTTACGTTTTGTTAGTTAGTCGCTTTCTCCTGTACGACTACGATATACAAACATTAGTGATTTTGCAATCTAATATTTATTTCATATAACCCTGAACAGGTCCCTGAGGTGAAGGAGTGATCACCCTGCCTTCATGTAAGTAAAAATCAAAATAACATTGCGTCAATACGATGTTTCCCCGCAGGGGTAGGCAGAAAGGATGAAACGCCACACTCTTCTGTCCTGACATACACTCCTTGCCTCCTTCACACCCATACATCTAGTCATACATGCCCTCCGATTACTATTTTATTATACTATCGAAAAACACTTTCATCTCTTTATTTTCCTGTCTGAAGAGCTGCATATTGTTTAACGCTTTATTAAAAATAATGCAAATAATAGGAAATTCGTAAATGCAAAGATGTTTATAGCAATTTAGTTTTCCTATAAAAAATAACCATAAAGAGGAAAAAGTGAGCATAAATTCTGATAATAAAAACTTAGTATGAAATATTTATTTTTCCTATTTTCGTGTTTATTGAAATCAAATACGGTTATGGAAAATTGCATACGCAAAGAAAACAAAAATTGAGCGTCTAGTTGAAATACGAAATGCCAGTTCTGTCAAAGTTCTTGATAAATTGAAAGCAAACATCAAAATGTTTTGCCATTTCAAATTATTATTTCTTCTCAAAAAAGATTTATTCTTACCTGTTTCCTTTGAATGTGCTTCAAATTAAGGGTTGCTTTTTCATTGATAGAAAAAACATTCGTTAAAAATAAATTTGAATTGCCTTAATGATCGTTATTTGTGAGAGAAAAAAATATAATTAAAGTTATTCCTGTCGATTGTAAATAAACCTAGTAAACTTTATTTTTCTAACCCTTACATGCACTCAATGGTGCATAGGGCACTGCATCACATTGACACAGTGTTATCTTAATCGTTACTTACATGAAGGCAAGGTAATCACTCCTGTTCTTCAGGGACCAATCGATGGTAATATTAAATAAATATTACAGAATTAAATTACCGATATTTATTATTACCCCCCTTGGGAATCAAACCTGGGACCTTTAGAATGGTAGCTAAAAACGATTACCATTACACCACGCAAGCAGACGGAGTAAACTGTACTTTATCATAAAATGTTGAGTGATGGAAAGATATGTATATAAAACCAGAGAAAATACGTAAATAGATATTAAAGTATGTAAATACACATTAAAATTAAGATAGGCATATTGAGATGACATGCGAATTGAAGGAGTGAAGAAAGGACAGTAAAAAAATATTCATGAGGCCAATTTAGTCGGTAAATGAAGCAGAAGAAGACTGAGAAAAGCTTGGCATAATTAAATTGTTTAAACACTTGAAGGTGGTCGGAATAATCGGCAGGTAGGTATGAGGCGATGCATGTATGTGGAAGAGGCGGAGAAGGTTTGGGGTAATCGGAGATGGTTTGAAAATACAGAATAGTTTGGCGTTCTATTCTCTCAGCCTACCCCTGCGGAAGCGGCGTGATAGCTAGTTAGTTAAAAACAAATTTTACTTCTTTGTATTTTTTTTTTCATTCTTTAGGAATCGATCCCTAGGTTTCATGTACGAACGCACTTACTACTTTACTAGTTAAGCGTTAACGATAAATACATATAATAAATTTTCATAATTCATATGGTTCAGTTAATTTAACATGAAGAATGCAAATTGTATGATATATGACTTTAAAATGTATTATTTTATAATCTGATTACCCTGGAATCAATTTCATATTAAATGAATATTAAATTACATTATTAAAGCTTTCAATTTAAATTTGATCCGGGGTGGAAATGTGAATTTAAAATAACCCAGGGAAGGGATACCGATGTATCATAATGCTATAATATCGACGTTGTAGAGAAAAGGGCTTGAAGTGACGTTTGGACAGCTTTTTACACCAGAGATGTTAATGTAATGTAAGTTTCAAAGAAAGTTACTTTGAATCTACAGTACGAAATTTTGTAACTTAAACAAAACGTTTCTGAATAAATAATTTTGTATTGCTGAAATTACTGGAAGAGACAAAAAGTCGAAATTAGTTAAAATCAAATACGTTAATTCTTAATTAATGTTTTACTTGGTAAATACCACTGTTACTTAAAAGCTATTGTGACACGAGTTTCGAAGCATTTCGCATCATTTTCGAATACCGTATGATGCAAAATGCATCAAACATGTATCAAAGTAAATTTTAAGAACAGTGGTATTAACCAAATAAAATGGTGAATTAATTAATGATTTCAAATAAGTTTAGTTTAAGGCTTATATAAACACGGGTGCTTTATTGATATCATGACAAAATGTTTGATATAATATGTCTATTTTGAAACCATAAAGGTATGTTATGTGACAGATCAGACCCTGATTTATTGGTCAACGTACGTATTTTTACACCCGGCTCTTTCATCGGTACATATACACACATGCTTTCTTTATATGATTTTCGTAAAATAAGGCACATCATTTATACATTTAATAAAAATGCCAATTATATAAAATTCTCAAAGAACTATTCGCATCTACGTTTTGAGACTGCATTTGATAAAAAAAAAATACTGCTAAAATAAAGCTTTATTCTTTAAAAAATAAACAATGAAACGAATGAATTATGCGAATAAATATACACACACACACACACATATATATTATTTTTTGACATCTCATCAAAGATGAAGAAGAATATGGAAGTCTGGGCATTCATTCTTCTTGTTCTTCTTCATCTTTGATGAGATGTCAAAAAATAATATGAAAATAACTCCTGTAATTGGAGATAATCCAGATTTTGTGAACAAGTATTTGGACACACTCAAAATGTTCACATATATATATATATATATATATATATATATATATATATATATATATATATATATATATATATATATATATATATATATATATATATATATATACATATATATATATATATATATATATTTATATATATAAATATATATATATATATATATATATATATATATATATATATATATATATATATATATATATATATATATATATATATATATATATATATACATATCATATATCAGTTATTTAAATAATCAATCTATCTAAACAAATTCCTTGGATTATTTCAAGCTTAAATCTTTGTTTGCAAATGCTTTTTAATAACTTTTTATTCTTTGTACGATATTATTATTTACAAAGGATCAGTTCGCAGGACGCAAACCTATGACGAATTTTTATTATGGCGTATTCGTGAAATATTCATCCGTACATTTTACAATGGATATTTTTTAATATAAAATTTACCTCGGTTTTATTCGCTTCCTGAAAACACGGCAGTAGAAAGATATGGAATGAAAAGTTATGTTCGCTATACTTACAATATCTGCGCTTTATTGAATTTCATAGTCGGTTTTGCTCCGTGATACAACCGGTATACGAGTATAATAATATTTTGTGTTGTATAGTACACAACTGCGCTCATGTGAATTGAATACTACAGTAAATTCCATATATTTTAAAGCTCATTCTGTAATGTAACATTACATTTATTAACTCTTGATTATTTTATCATGGATTATCATAGATTAAAAAGGTTCTATTTGGCAATCAAATAGTTAAGTTTTTTTCAAATATTTTTTTTCATCAAACATATAATTATAAATAACGAGTCTTAACAATGTCACCTCATTGTGTTGTCTCGTCTCAACAATATTCATAATTATAAGATTGTTTCACATTCAATATTTTTTCATCGAAAAATAGTTTGTTCTTAGTCTGAAGATATTATATTAGGTATGAAAATTGAGGATTTCATAAAAAAATCCCCACCATATGGAATATTAATCAATCACACACTTAAACCGGTTTATAAAGTTTATAACGTTATCCCCGTTTTTATATTTCCGATATTAGAAATAATAAGTTCTTCAGATATTTGAAATAAAGAGAAAGGAAACTAAAATTCACTTTATTTTATTCATATTATAGTATTTGATTTTAACTAATTATCAAATGTACCCAACGAAGTTTTAAATAAAATTCGACTAAAGTAATAGTAAATTGAATCAAATGAAAGTGTTTGTGAATCCGTACAAAGGATCTCCATGATGGATAAGGAAGCCAATTGAAAAAGGTGGGCTACAAAACAATCTGAAACTATTTTAGCCTTGAAGTACCGAGACATAGCGCTACGAATGGTAACACAAAACAAAACAAATTTGTGACTTTGTCAAATAGATATTTAAACATTGGTTTTTGAAAAACATCTAAAAGCATTTGATAAAATTTGTTTGATAAAAATTTTAAAAATACGCGAGTTAAACAGTTTTTTATATACTAAACAGTTGAATTTAATACGTATGCAGTATGAATTAAGGCAAAATATACGATAGCCCACTACAAATTTTGATTTTGATATGAAATTGATAATGACACATAAAAAATAGAGTCTGAAAGGGGATAAGTGGCCTTCTTCTTGGTCTTCTTGGGCTGCATCACGGCCAAGATGTTGGGCAAGACGCCTCCCTGTATGATGGTAGCGCCGGAGAGCAACTTGTGAGCTCTCGTCATTGTGGATAGTCAACTACAGATGGCGGGGGGTGATGCTGGTGTCCTTGTTGTCACTGGCGGCATTGCGGGGCATCTCCAACACCTTGGCAGCCAGGTACTCCATGACGGCGGCGAAGTATACGACTTTCTCAGCGTAGTAGATGCGAGCTGGCGTGTTTTGTATATTTAAAATTGCTCCGGTATTCCACAAAGTTGAATAATTTTATGTATTTTTTACTGTAATGATATTTTTCATGAAGTTTTAATAATAAATTGCACAAACAGAAGTTGAAGATTCTTCCTACGTATGTATCATTGATCCGTTATAATAAAGTCAGTTAATAAATGATAGATTGTTCCATTTATTGGCCTTAGAAAAGGTTAATATAATAACTGAAACGTAAAATTACTGTCAAACAAGGGATGAATAAAACCCTATAAAGAAGGTTAACGTATACATATATACATAACGAATCTTTTGTGTAGGGGGAGTAGGGTGATATAATGAGATAATGTCCCTTGTATTTCTCATTCGTCATCCTTCAAAATAAACATTTAAGGAGAAGGTAATGTGAATAATGGGTCTCGTGGGTAGTTACAAAATCCCTACATGAATATCTTATAATAATACTTTCAGGGAATAAACCTGAAAAGGACGAAAATCGAGTTTTGTTATTTTTTATGGAATTAGATATGATCGTGTTTCTAAAAATATCAAACAAAGGCACCCCTTTATTTTCACAACCCTCTGTTTGCATTTTCAGAGAATTTGTTAGATTATTGATACATATATGTGGGTGAAGGTAATGTTAACTTTTTCGTCCAAAAGCGAAAAATTCGAAATACGGATCTTTGATTTGTTTAAATTGTGTAAGCTATCCTTATCATATTAAAAATGTATTCTTAGAAAATTAGAATATATGAGTACATTTATTATAGATTTTAAAATAAAAACGACATGAATATTTGAAAAAAAAATTGAAAGATGAAACCAAAAAAAATATAAAACAGTGTGTTTGTGCTCTGACTTATATATATTTTTTAAATATTTATTTTCACTTTGATCCCAAATAGTACATAGGGCATCGCATTCGAACAGTGTATATGTGTAAATATTTTATTTTTGAAATAAATGAAAAGTAATGATAGAAACGATAGGAACGATTAAAGAGGTAACGGAGAATACCAGCAATATCCCGGTCACCCGGGGTGCATACCACACCCATACACTTAAAACTTATTCAGCTCACCAAAGATGGTGCTGAGAACTAGCATGTGAAATAAGGTGTAAATTGAAGGA
Source organism: Brachycentrus maculatus (assembly GCF_059751285.1). Taxonomy (NCBI): domain Eukaryota; kingdom Metazoa; phylum Arthropoda; class Insecta; order Trichoptera; family Brachycentridae; genus Brachycentrus; species Brachycentrus maculatus. The sequence continues at coordinate 676,882 of NW_028280777.1, forward strand.
TAAACATGACTTCCGAAATTGATTTAATGTGTTCATCAATCACGGGTAGAGAGATGAATGTCTTAAGTGATTACTTAAACCAGCCTATGACATTAGTACTGTTAACACCCAGACATCCGTACTTTTCTTCATTTTTGTTGAGATATCAATATGCGTTTGATTTACATTCCTAATTTATACAAAAAAAAATTTAGCTTAAATTTTTGATAACTGATCTTTGAATATCGCTTATTGTAGGATAAATATAAAGTTTCAGTTTAGATTCCGCTTTTCCTGTATATGGAAAAATAACTTCACTTCTTAAGAAAGAGTTGGTTGAAATATTTGTTGTTGTTCAGTAGTTTTCAATTGACAAAGTTCTGATGTACATTGTGAGGAACACGGCCTTAATGGAGAACATACTCGCAGCGCAAGAACGTCAATTTGAAATCACATATTTTCGGAATAAAACTCTGAAACAATATTTGCTCTACGTAGAACTCACATCCTGTTCTTTTCAGAAAACAAGCACAAAAACTGTTTAGTTGGGTTTTATTTTGCAAACTGTGGAAACATCAAAACACAGTGTGTAGTGGTTATTTCAGTTTTATTATAAAATAGTTTTTTGTAAGTAATTCATTGACATTGTAATACAAAACTGCTTAAGATGACTTGATATTAAACATCTTTCGTGTTTTTAAATGAAATAAGATAAAAGTTTGAGTGTACCTGGGCTTAATACTTACTATTTCGCTGGCTTGAATTATCACTTTACGCACATTTGTAACGTTCATCGTTCTACCCAATATTAAATATCAATTTTGCATATTTTTTTATAAACATTTATTATGCAGCTGATTGTGGCGCCATCTGTTGAAAAAATTGTGAAATATATTCCAGGTCGTAAGCCTTAGGATGCTCAGACTTTTATCTTCTTTCATGAAATTTATGTAGGTATTTATAGAAAAACAAGTTGAGACTTTTAAAATATTGATATATCATCCGTTGGGTGAATAATCCAGTGTCTGATAGAATAATTAATTATTAGTTAACATGAACAATTAAATGTTATAACTTCCGTTTAGGCAGTGTAAAAACTCACTTAGTCAATAAATATAATTTTGACATCATTCATATAAATTAAAATGGATAAAAATCTTTTTCATACCTTAGTTAATTGAACGATATTTAAAAAAATCCATTTTAAAGGGTTTGTTTAGGACTTTATCAAATATTTTATTCATATTTTTTTAAAATTATGAAACGACTTACATAATAGCTTATTTTTGAAAACATATTTTTGTTAAATGTACTTTATATTTGAATTTATGCCAATCTGAGTCATTCTCAAAATTATGATAAGGAAAACAATGCATCTCATTCATAATTTTCAAAGTAAATTTCTTATATTATTTATTAAAAGATGTTCTATTTTATCAAGACACGAAAGCTTAAAAAGCCCGACTCTATTGTACGTATGGGCTGTATAGGCACTTGATACGCCCTAGGCGCAATTAATTTTTAAGGTCTCTATCCAAAAAAATTGGTATTCACAACATTAACGAAAACCGAACAAATTAACAAAAAACGTTTTCCGCTAACTCAATTACCTCTAACAAAAAAAAGAGAAAATTTCAGGTGAAAAAGCTCTCTTTTTTAATAACGTACACTTTCGATAAATTGAATCGTAATAAAAAACTTTATTCAATTTTTGCCTCCATGATTTGTGTATCCTGAGGCGTATCAAATTTGCTTTTTATCCATCATCGTTTAATATTTATGAAAATTAGTGATTTTATTAATAAATTATTTCATAAATATTTTTTCATGTTTTTCATCAGTAATGTTGTTAATGAATTGTTTATTTATTTATTTATATTGAAATTCTAATAAAACGAAAAAAATCTTGAAAGATCAAAACCATACACGTAAAACATGCCCTTAATATCAATTAATTAATAAACTCTTTTGATTCTTTTGATCCTTACCTTATTATATCAAGGCTCTTTGAGAATCCCAATTATCTGAATTCCTCCAAATCTAAAACAAATAAAAATATATCATTAAAAACTTTTTCATTGAGAAATTCATTAGACGGATCGTTTCATGCAACAAAATTAATTTATGAATATTCCTAACATATCTAAAGGAGAATTCAATTTTAAGATAAATATTTAGATTGGATTTTTATGGTACTAAAATCTTTTAAAAGATTGTAAACAAGGAATAAATATGATTAACCTTGTTAATTGTCAACATTTATTAATTAATGACACATGGATGACAATGGACAAAATGGTTATCGTTACATAATTGTAAAAAGTGATCACTCAAGTCAGCTAAATATATAATCGTATTATTTTTTGACATCTCATCAAAGATGAAGAAGAATATAGAAGTCTGGGCATTTACGGGGCTGACGACCGTCATAGGCTGGTTTAAGTGATCACTTTACACACGTGTAACATTCACCAATTTTACCCATTATTGACAACCACACTACTCAAATTCTTTAATTCTTCTTAACATCTCACCAATACATAGATGTCTCTAGTGAAGTTCTAGTGATTCAAGAAAACGGTTTCTAAATTGGTTCATATATATATAAAACTTCCAAGAATTTGAGTAGTGTGGTTGTCAATAATGGGTAAAATTGGTGAATGTTACACGTGTGTAAAGTGATCACTTAAACCAGCCTATGACGGTCGTCAGCCCCGTAAATGCCCAGATTTCTATATTCTTCTTCATCTTTGATGAGACGTCAAAAAAGAATATGAAGATTAACTCCTGTAATTGAAGATAATCCAGAGTTGTGAACAAGTATTTGGACACACTCAAAATGTTGTATATATATTCGTGCATCATCCGTATAGTGAATTATCCGGTGTCTGATAATAATGAAAATATAATCCGCTTTTTACACAAAAAATAAAAAGATTATATAAACTTAGTATTTAATTGTATTATTTTTTTAACTGTTAGACGAAACCTCGTAACATTTAAAAAAAATAGATCATGTTCGAAAAATATACTATTTTTCTTACCCCTGTTTGCAACCAATAATATAAAGAAAAGTTTATAGGATGAACGAGGTGTGAACAAGATCTCTAATTTTATTACAACAAGATGACCTGCACATCTAGGATTTATTATAAATCTGAATTATTTCTTAAGGAATGGAAAATATTTTTAAGGGTATCCTTAAGGGTAAGTAGTAAAAGTGAATATAAGAAAAAGGGGTTTTAATGCTATATAGGAAACGAAAAATACGATGAATAATAGGGATGAAAAGAGAAAAGCAGCATTGACTAGGGTACATTGGATTGGATACTTGCATTCGTTTGATGTTTTTCTGTTGTTAGCTTACGTATACTAATCATGAATCTTTAACAATACGTTATGGAAGAAATGTTATGAATTAAATTATCAATATGTAGTTTGTTAAATGAAGAAAAATGAATAAATAATTTAATGATATTTTAATTCATATTTCACATTTGTAAAATAAATATTTTATTTATTGTTTCGGCATTAACTTTGTGGTAAGACATGTTACAATAATTAAAAAAAACACTTGTTTTTTACCACTTGAGTTTTATTAAGGACTACATGTTTCTGAAGTTAAACTTCCATCATTCAGGTCTGTATAATAACTTAAATATAAAATATAAAATTGTTCTATAAATAAGGAGAGGGGAAAGTTAGGGGGAGGGGGTTAGGAGGTTAATGATTTCATTTCTCATTTCACTCTCATAAATTAAAATTATTACACGTTGTTCCATATAAAGGCCAAATTATGAATTATCTTGAAAATTTAGAAATCCAAAAAAACCTAAATTCTAATAATAATTTATTTAATAATATATTGTTTCAAAATTCTTCACCTTTGCTTTCCATTTTTCCTTTGTTTTCAAACTCCACCCCTTGACTAACCCCCTCCCCCTATCTTTCCCCTCTCCTTATTTATAGAACAATTTTATATTTTAGTTACTATACAGACCTGAATGATGGAAGTTTAACTTCCGAAACATGTAGTCTTTAATAAAACTCCAGTGAAAAACAAGTGTTTTCTTTAATTATTGTAAAATTATATTATGCAAAAATGTTACTGGGAGAGAACGAGTAAGCCATACTTAAGCTCTCAATTTAGAATAACATCTTGGCTATAAAGTTTAAAAGTAATCTATAGTGGAGGGATTAACTGGAGTTCAACTCGCAGTTGAAGTTTTCACAATGGATTGGTACTTACGTAAGTGCATCAAACTAAAGTTCATTATACAACATTATTCTGTTTACAAATCAGCTTTATCTTACTTTACTTGGGAAATAAGCTTCAAGTAAGACATTGAGAAGTCGACTAAATTATGAGAATATCGAAAAATTAATCATCGCATTTTAAGATAAATATACTACTGCATTTTAACACAGAACTAAGATTTAATTAACTAACTTTTAATGGCTCTGATTTATTTGATGAATTTTTATACTAAATCTTCGAAATTGTATCATTGAAGAATAAATTTTCAATACTATTTTGAGCAACTTTTATATTCAATATAAAAGTATGTTAAGGTTTAAATGAAATATGTGAAGTAAAACGTGAATTGAAATTTTTAATGATATATTTTATAATTTTTAAATTAAAGTCATATTGTTTCAAGATTAATTTTGAATAAACACAGATACATTCGCACACTTGCAAACATGCAAACTCACATTATTATTTATTACAATGATTAAAGAAAACACTTCGTTTTTTACCACTTGAGTTTTTTACTCAAGTGGTAAAAAACGAAGTGTTTTCTTTAATCATTGTAACATGTCTTACCACAAAGTTAATGCCGAAACAATAAATAAAATAATTATTTATTAATATATTTATATAAACACGCAAAAAAATCAACTATTTTTTATGTTTTTTTTATTTCTATAATTATCATTATTTTCATACTTTTAGAAAAGTTATGATTATTAAAAAAATAACACCATAATTATAAAATGAGTTTTGTACATTGGATCGTAAATAATTGTCGTTGAGGAATATTATTCTCAGGATTCATTAACATTATGGGGGTACAATAACCATAAAACATGTGCTGGAACAAAACAATAATAATCTGTTAAAATATTGTAATAGTGGAAGTGATTCCGCGCGGAAACGAACGAACTTTGAGCGGATAAAGCCTCATAATTTTTAGCTCAGCATCGCAAAAAGCTCTCTATATGAAGTCTTTAGTAATTACGTGTAAATCTTCTTCCATACAGACTACTTACACTTAATACTTCCATGAAGATATAAGTACTCATACATAATCTGTAATATCTTCTTATACGTGCATATGGAGGGCGGAAAATACAAATGGAACATGTATGTTACTAAATCTGCTTACAGAAAATAAGCTTTCACATGATAAATATGTACGGAAAAGAGCATATTTATTGGCCACCTATGATAACATATATAGTGGGGTATAAAAGTTATCATTTATAATTGATATTTTAATAAAGAAATTGATTTTTTAAAACAAATTATACATTGTGGGAAAAATAATGGAGATTACATTACTAGAAAGCCGAAAATATGAACATAAAAAGTTTGTAAGTAATTTTGAGTTTAAAAATCTAAATGAAAAATAATTGAAGTGGTATAAGCAAAAAAGAGCGGCTTTGTAATTTCGTACTTATTAAAAGTTACCTTTGAAGAACAGTTTTTTGATGTTTAATAATAATGATGAAACGTTGATATTTGACTCCTCTATCTTTTTAATGGTGCATAGGGCACTGTATCGGGTCATTACGGTGTTACCTTGGCCACTAAATATATGAGAACAAGTCGTAATTTTTGGAATAAGGAAAGTAACACGTTTCATGGTAGAAAGTTGGCGTAAATGACGGAGATCTGTGTGAGAGACATAATTGCCATTCGAAATAATAATTGAAGGTGGATAAGATGGTACTATTGATAAACAATAGAATAATTGTAATATTTAATATTGGTAGGGTTTGGAAATTCATATCCATGCTCGTACAAGCTTTTGTAATGCATATACCTACGAGTCCCTTTCTATATAAATTAACGATATTTTTGTTTTTAAACAGTGCTTATATAATAAAATTATAAAATTACCAGACACTGTCAGACGGCCAATAACTGAACATTTTCCCTTTATAATACATCTAGGAGTAAGGAATACCTAATATTACATGTGTTTATTCGGTTTGTACATGAAAATATATTTTTCTTTTGGAGATTTATTCTTAATAAAGATATAACAAAATAAAATATTTTTGTAGCGTTTCAAAGAGTTTTATAACATATTTTACGTTATAAAAATCAAAACGGCCATATTTGAAAATGTTTTTTTCAATATGCAATTTAACAGTCATATGTACATAGATGTCTTAGGTAATCAAGGCTATGACAATATTCCGTGTTAAGATCAATCTCAGGGTTTAATAAACTTTTCGCAGTAAAAAAATAATATGTAATAAAAAAATTCATGACTTTATTATCATTTCATTTTGTCAAGCAATTATATTATAATACAAATATGTCAGTTTTAAGGAACAATGATGGAAAAATAAAATATTTAGCATACTTTGTGTCCAAATACTTGTTCACAAATCTGGATCATCTCCAATTATATGAGTCATTTTTCACGTTATTTTTTGACATCTTAACATAGATGTAGAAGAATACAAATACAAATTAAAGAGTTTCCGCACAATGACAAGCTTCTTTTCATCTAACCAAAGCAATTCTAGAAATTCAACTACAATGTTTCGAAATTGGATCATATATAACTTCAAAGAATTTGAATAGTGTGGTTGTCATGGGTAGAATTGGTGAATGTTACACGTGTGTAAAGTGTTTACTAAACCAGCTCATGATGGTCGTAAGCCCCGTAAATACCCAGATTTCCATATTATTATGTATCTATGTTAAGATGCCAAAAAATAATACTTGCAATATTTTAAGTGTGTCCAAATACTTGTTCACAAAATCTGGATTGTCTCCAATTACAGGAGTTATTTTCATATTATTTTTTGACATCTCATCAAAGATGAAGAAGAATACGGTAGTCTGGGCATTTACGGGGCTGACGACCGTCATAGGCTGGTTTAAGTGATCACTTTACACACGTGTAACATTCACCAATTCTAATTGACACAAGAATAGTAGATTTTAAATTTAAACTTTCAAAATATATTTTGCTGTTATTTTTGCAACCCCTGCCCCCTTAGCAGACGTTTGGTTTGAACTAAACAGAAGGATCAGTTGTTACCACAAGATGTGTGTTTCTACAATTTGTATATTCACGTTATACAACACAGGACAGATATAGTCCACTGTAGGCAGTCTCTCACTCAGCTTTGTACCCTATTGCACTACACATGGTCTATATTGAAAAATATCGATGATATTTACGTACAACGGTAGATACAGCACACAAAATATACAAACAAAATATACAACATTTTAAGTGTGTCCCAATACTTGGTTCCCAAAATCTGAATTATCTGGCGTTTCTCATGTGTGTGATTATAATCCAGGATTTCAGATTTTATAAAAGAGTTTCCGCTCAATGAAAAGCTTCTTTCCATCTCACCAATAGATGTCTCTAGTGAATTTCTAGTGATTCAAGAAAAATGTTTCAAAATTGGTTCATATTTATAGAACTTCCAACAATTTGAGTTGCGTGGTTGTCAATAATGGGTAAAATTGGTGAATGTTACACGTGCGTAAAGTGATCACTTAAACCAGCCTATGACGGTCGTCAGCCCCGTAAATGCCTTGACTGCCATATTCTTTTACATCTTTGATGAGATGTCAAAAACTAATAAACAAAATATATGTTAACATTTTTTATCTCAGTAGTGTAGTGATTAGTATATTTGGTTACCCTGTTGAGGGTTTTAGGTTCGATTCACTGCAAGGTCAAAATTAAAATAAAAAGTTATTGTTACTCTCATAATTATCAAATACTCGTATATCACCCGCAACTGGTACAAAAAGCGCAAGACCGTTCATATTGCCTTCTGCAATTAAGCACCAAGACATCACTGCGTCAACACGATGCAGTGCCCTTTGCATCATTGGATTCGAAACGAGGGTAGAAGTAGAAATAAAAACTATTTATATTTAAAACGAGTTTTAAATATTTACCATATAATCTAAAACAACTTTTCTAGAATTGGTTTTGTAGTATGATATTATCCATGTAATCTTCACATGATATTTATGTGAAAATGCAAAATAAAAGATATAAACATTAAAAAAATATATATTTTTTGGCCTAGAATTTTCCATACTAACTTGGATAAAAATTTGTAATGAAAATAACTTTTTGTTGATATTGAAAAAATGATAAATATAAAAGGAGATTGATTTTTCTAGTCTGCGTATTTAGAGGGCTAACAACCTGTCATTTGGTGGTTTAGTGATCACTTTACACACTGTAACATTCACTATTCTACACATGATTGACAACCATAATACTTAAATCATGAGTCGTATTTATCCTTGCATTGGCACCTTCTTTCAAATACAAGTTTTAGGCATCGCCTTTGGTTGAGTTGTGCATGTTTTTAATTTTGCATAGACCTTCATAAAATATATGCAGTATTCTTACACTATTGTACATACTAGGAAATGCTTAAAATCATGATTTTCATTTTTTTTTTAAAAACCCAGATCTATGGAGAAAGACATAGGCAAATTCAAAACATTGTGATATCAATAACATATTTATATTTTTCATTAGGTGGTGCGCTCAAAAAGTCTTTTGTTCGGCAATTTTATTTTCTTATAAAAAACAAAATGATGGATATAACCCAGATTAACCTGCGTTATGAAAGGAAACCGAAATATTTTGCTTCAAAAAGACGAAGCTTTTATTAAAAGACTGATCCGTCATAATTTCTCACGTTTTGGGGAGGGGAGAGAGAAAACAGAAAATCTCTTTAATGAACCGCGGAAACAGATTTTTTAAAAAGAAAATTTCAGCTTAAACTTTTGACATATCACTTTCGAGGGATTTTTAATAACGTTTTTTTACCTTTCTTGCACGTTTTATAGAATAATTCGTCCGCTTTTGTACGCGAGGGGATGTGAAACCCCTAATCTAACTATTAAATTGGTTTCGTAAAAGGAATGCTGTATACCTATATAAAATTCTGTAAGAATGAACATTTTCTATAGAACGTTTCTTTATGATTGAAATCGAGAAAATTTTCTCCTAATAATCCATAGCCTAGAAAATTTATTACGGACGTTTTAAATTTGACACTTTTAAAAAGAATATAATATTTCAAAATGTATTTATAATTTTTTTAATATCTAAATGTAGCTAGTCCGTGAAGAAAATATTAAACTTCATGAAAAATACCTATAACAATGAATTTAACGTTACGTAGACGTAACGTTTAGTAGACGATCGACGGTGAAACTGGCGTCACGGGTTCGATTCCCGAAAATTGCAAAATAAATTCAAGTAACATTTATTTTCAATTGGTCTGGGTATGTGTAATGTGTTTTTACACTAACCTTCTCTATTCTTAGTATACTACCTGTAGACAAGCCTTTAAAAATAGAGGTTCTGCAGTTATTCCCTTTGAAATAAACAGTTTTATATCCAGTTTTTATTTGTTTACCATAAAGTGCATTATCAAACAACAAAAATAGATGAAAATTTGTATTTTGTATATTAAAAATATGATATTATTTTTTGACATCTCATCAAAGATGAAGAAGAATATGGAAGTCTGGGCATTTACGGGGCTGACGACCATCATAAGCTGGTTTAAATGATCACTTTACACACGTGTAACATTCACCAGTATGGGTAGGATCCCATTATTGACAACCGCACTACTCAAATTCTTGGAAGCTCTATAAAACTTAAAACTTTAAAACTAAAACTTACTTACTTACTTTTAAAACTTTGTACTCAATATTATTTCAATATTGTTGAAAAACAATCAAGCTTTTATGTATTATAACGCGTACGTGTAAAAATAAAGAAACGTTGTGTAAAATCATATTTCACACTTTTATTTCAAAATATTTTTGTTACGTTTGTCTACTAAATCCAAATGTACTGTTATAGGTATAAAAATTTTCTTTAATGATTTATTTATAATTTCTTAATTTTTTCTTGAAAATTTTAACCTTATCCTCTTTTCTTACCGAATACAAGCTTTTGAGAGGCTCTATTAGTTATTCTTTCAAAATATACTTATTTCAATTTTGTTTCACGTAACATCCCTTTACGACCATGTAATATTTATGAAATTTAATCGACTACCGTCTGCCTCATTTGTAACTTATGATGTAAAAATGTTTATAGAAAAAAATCATGGATGAAACATTAAAAAAATATATTAACAAAAAAAACTTTATTTTTTTTTAGATCCACATTAACTGGGAATTTATTTCAAAGCAAATACCCTTAAAATTGTACGATACTTCAAGTTGCTACCACAGCCTCATGGCACGCATTGAAAGCTTTGAAGAGTCTTTTTTACCCTCTTTGGCTTCATCTACGATTTCCAGAAAAAAGTTCCCGATTTACGAAAAATATATTTAAAATGGTAAAAATATTGTTAAGTATCGAAGATGGTTTCAATCGAAAAATATTTGAAATCTTGGAAATTTTCTTTTCATTGCCTGAGATTTATGTATCTCACAAATAAAAAATATCTCTAAGAAGCTTGAATTGAGGTAAAAAGTTATATAAAATAAAAGTTCAAATCGATATGTTGGTTACCCATTAAATTTACATCAAAGAAGATGATTGTGATCATGTCATAAAATGATTATTTATTCTACATAATATGTATATGTATTTATATATATTATATATGTACTTGTGAATAATGATCCAAAATCGTTGAAATGTGTCAATTAATAAATAATAATTTCACATATTTTTACTTCAGTTTTAAAAGTTTATATACCATTCAATAATTTAATTTACAGTATTATAACTGATTTATTGTTCAAGTGTAAATAAAATTGCATTCCTTTTTTGTTGTTCAATAAAAAAAGATAAACAAAACAAAAAAATATTTTTAATTTAGATTAAAGAATTTATAAAAAAATTTTAACCGCCAAAAGTATACCGGTTTTTATAAAATAATAAAAATATTTGATTCGCATAGAATATGTTATTATATCCACCATTATGAGGATTTCCGTGCTGGTAATATATGTACATCGGTATCAGTATTGGTGAAATATTTTTTTTGAAGCTAAGGAAGTAATTTTTTAAAAAAGTTTTTTTTTCGTATCGTCGTTAAAAGATTTGACACACGTTAATAATAAAACATTTTGCGCTGAAATCGAGCCATAAAACTGTTGAGTTGATTCTACAGAACATTATTTCCTCAAAGCTCGAACAACGAGCGTTTAAAAGCGCTCGTTGCTGAAAACACTCACCATCGGCTCGGTGCGGGTAGGGCGGGCGATGGTCGGGAAGGGAGAAGGGTTGGGGTGGTCGGAGTGTTTATCTGAAAGAAGTCTGGGCATTTCAAGCGGCGTCGAGCTTTCATTCATCAGCATCGCGACGCTGGCGGCGCTTTCAGCGGGGGCTGCCTGCGAGCGTCGGGACGCAGTAATTATTACGAGCGGGGTGCACTGAAACCGATGACTGCGGAATGCCTTTGCGTTATGCAATTTTTCTTAAATATGTTCATAACTGTAACGTTTTAAAAGTTCAAGGGAATGAAACTTGATTCTAAACACATCGACCCATTTAAAAATATTGCAATAATCACTTTACTGTAACAGTCGTTAGTCGTAATATCATGATTTATTTAACATAAATGCTGGAAAACCATTTAAAAGTAGGGAACTTGTGAGTAGGGATAAAAAATAGATACAGAAAGTTAAATAAAGTAATAAATAAATGCAATTCGTACATTTAAATACGCAATTTATGCATATGGTATAGTAAAACTATAAATAAAAAATATGCTCATCTAAACCTTATCTACACCCAATAGTGCATAAGGTAATGAATTGTAATCGTATGGAGTATTATCTTTTGCATAGAGGCAAGTTTATTAGTCTTGTGCTTGTTTTACCAGTTGTTATCAATCTTAAATTAAGTAAATAAGATAATGAAAATCGCTTCCATTTATTTTAATCCCTAGAAATCGTACCTGAGACCTCCAACATGGTAGCCAAACACGATAGCCAAACATGATAGCCAAACACGATAGCCAAACACTGAGGTGAAAAAATAAAATCTAAAAATAAATTAAATAAAGGTAAGAAAATTTTAATTCAGTACATATATTGTGTAAGGAGTTTTTTAACATCTCTTTAGTTACATATACTAATGATTTATTTAAAAAAAAAATGTTTTCAAGATTTGAATTTTTGTTTTATTAATGATGAAGATAAACATTTGTCAATCATTTTTAGACATTTCTTAAATTATATTTATTGTATTTTATGAAAATAAGTAAATACTCTCAACGTACAAACAGTAAAGGGAGTGTCTATTATAATTGCTAATATTATAATTTAATTTTACATAATCTTTTTGATTAATTTTTTCACTGTTGCAAATAGAGCTTATTTTATTTTTAAACTGAAATAAACGTCAATTTTAAGCACAAAATCGATAATTAATTTACAGTTTTAAAGGAGTAGAAATGAAAATTATACACATCCATTTTAATTGTTATATACATGTTTAAAAAAAGTACGTAAAAATCATATTTAAAAAATTAATGATGTTTCGAGTAAGTTAAAGAGGTTTTAAATACCTCAGTTTTACTTCAGTCTAGCATTAAATGCTAGACTGAAGTAAAGATTATGATTGAAGCAAATGTTTGACGATGACGACTTTTTCTGTCATGAAGCATATTTTTTTCAGGATTTACAAAATGTATGTGTATATTATTTAGATATTAGATGCAAAGGGCGAAAAAAATCTGAAAAATAATATTAAACAAATTTAATAAAATATTTTAATAAGAAAAAAATTAAACTGTGGATAATAAACTAAACAGCATGACGAAATAATCAGTACGGAAATATTATGAAATCAAATCTGAGGTCTTTTATTTGATAACGAGGTAGGGTAGGTTGGGGCTTTAAGTATCACGGATACAAAGTGACAATGCGCCTCCATCAGAGGAAGCCCGTGCAATCCACCAAGTAACAGCCAAGATTATCGTAGATAAAATTGAATTCATCTGAACATTATAAAATAAAACAACTTTTTTAACCACTTTTTATTGGTACACTTTTTTCAACCGGTTTCGCCAAAAACCTTGTCATCCTCAGGGTTTATATACTGATTCTAAAACATTGAAATACTCATAGCTAGGTTATAGTCATAGTTAGTTAATTACCATAAAAATGGATTAAAACAAAGTTGTTTTTATTTTATAAAGTTTATAAAATGTGCCACAAATATCTGCGAAAAACATCCAAGGTATAAATTTACATGCACCATTATTTTCCAAATATTTCCTTACAATGACGTGAAAGGTGCCAGTGAAAGTTTATCAAACAAAAATTGTGATGGTTCAGAATCATGGTTGAAAGTAACACAAAACATGTGTCACATGAATTCAAATCTTGAATATGTCCACTTAAGAGTTTTTTTTTATTTGAACAACATTTAACGAATAAAAGGATATCTGCTAAATAAAAAATTTCTTAATCTAATCAAAGGTGGCTTTTTTAACTCAATCATGGAATGTTATGAGATTTGACTCTTACAAAATTTGAGTAGTATGGTTGTCAATCATGGGAAGAATGGTAAATGTTACGCGTGTGTAAAGCGATAACTTAACTAGCTTATGACAGGTCATAAGCCCTGTAAATACCTAGACTACCATTTTCTTATTCATATATGCTGAGATTTGAAGAAAAAAGTTTCATTTAATATACCTCGATCTCTCCTAATGATAAACCTAGTAAAACATGAAGGAGGATGATTTATAAAAACAAGGTCAAACAGTTTATTTTAATTACATGAAATTCGTTTGTACCCCCAGACCGCAAGGAAGTATTTTTTTGTTATTTTATTAAGAACGCTTACTTTTTAAACGTGATTTTTTTCATGACAGAAGACAAAATTATAAATGCAAGCCAGACAAGTGTTTCTTTGGAGGTCATTAAATTTAAAACTGATTTCGCTACTTTTTCTACCTTTCCGACCTCCTGAAACACCCCCTTCAACTCGCCTCGGGATGGGGGTCGGGCAAGGATACATATTGTTCATGAAACCCTTAAATATTTCAACCCCACTTCAAGTCTCGGAAAAATTTGATTTTTGAAAAATACTCATTATATTTTCATGTACAATATACCATTATACTGTGTATAAGTACATTTTTAGAATTTCAAATTAAAAATAACAAAGAAAAAAAGAAATACTTTCAAAAAATTATTTGCTTTGTAATTTGAGTATATCCAAACCGAAAGACCAGCTTTAATTTAATTTATTTATTGTAAATAAATTATCCGGTCAAATTATAAGCTTAAATAATAAAAATGTGTGTGATTATAATCCAGGATGCGGACCTCACATACTAATAAAAGAATTTCTGCTTAATAAAAAGCTTCTTTACATCTCACCAATAGATGTCTCTAGTAAAGTTCTAGTGATTCAAGAATAAGGTTTCTAAATTGGTTCATTTATAAAGAACTTTCAAGAATTTGAGTAGTGTGTTTGTCAATAATGGGTAGAATCGGTGAATGTTGCACGTGTGTAAAGTGATCACTTAAACCAGCCTATGACGGTCGTCAGCCCCGTAAATGCCCAGACTTCCATATCCTTCTTCATCTTTGATGAGATGTCAAAAAATAACCAGCTTTAATGTCAATGACTTGTTTTTTCGTTTTTTAATTATTATTTTTAAATACTTTGATTTAATCCTAATCTGCGCCTTATATGACATATAACACTTATCAAATCGATTCGATTTTTAGCCGATCTTTAATTTTATAAAGGCAAGTTATCATTCCTGCAATTCAAATACTAGTTCACGGTAATATTACATTGATATAAAAGTGAAAATAATGTTTTAAAATCTCCCCTTAGAAATTAAATCCAGAACCTCGAGCGTGAAAGCAAAGTGAACTTAACTTTTTACTCAAAATTTAATTACGAAAAAATTATAACAAACGCTTTGGTACCGACTTACTTTTAAATATCTATCGTATGTTAATGTGATAATGGTTGATTTTTAAAAAGTCCTTGTTTTCTTACATTTTCAAAACCTAAAAGGACATCAGTGGTCATAAACTATTTATCAATAGAGATGCAAAGGGTTAATTTGTTTATGTTAACCCTTTCAAAATATTGAAAATATTCAATAACATTAAAATGTTGTAACCTTGATTGAATTAACTATAATATTGAACATTTTCGTCAAAAATATTCACGAAATTATCTCGTACCAACTTTCTTAATTATTTTATACTCTCATTGTTCCCTTTCAAAGAAACTTTCGATTGGCAATTTAAGTAAATTTCTATTTATTTAATTTATCAAT
Organism: Brachycentrus maculatus; assembly: GCF_059751285.1. Classification (NCBI taxonomy): domain Eukaryota; kingdom Metazoa; phylum Arthropoda; class Insecta; order Trichoptera; family Brachycentridae; genus Brachycentrus; species Brachycentrus maculatus. Next base: position 692,383 of record NW_028280777.1, read on the forward strand.
TCATTATATTTACATTCAAATCTGTTTGTATTTTTTTTTAACTTTAGAGGCATTCAAACATACAATATTATACCTGTATATAATTAATTGATTTGGCATTAACTTTGTGGAATGACATGTTGATTTTTTTTTAAATTAAACTCTTGATTATACCACTTGATGAGTTTTGATTATATATACGTATAGTTTCGAAAATTTACGAATGTTTTCGTCTTCTGGTAAAAATTAAAACTAATGAACAAAAAATATATTTAGGTAAATAAATATAGGGAAGGGGGGGGGTTAAGGAGCAAGATTTTTTGTAAAATGATACATTGATAATAATGGTGACGTATTTTGAAACAGTATATTATTAATTAACGTTTTATCTGAATGTATTTCTAAATTTTCTAAATTATTCATGACTTGACCTTTATTTGTAATAGAGTGTAATAATTTAAGTGTATGAGAGTCAAATGAGTAGTTAGTTTCAATGATATAATTTGCGAATTCCGAAAAATAATTACTTGTTAGTCTACGGGGATGTTCTCTTTTTCTAATTTTTAAACTTCTCACGGTTTGGCCAATATATTTTTGATATCGCAGTCCCCGCAAGAAATTTAATAAATACCGCTTCTATCTAATATGTTTAATTTTGATTTTGAGTTTCCAAGAATTTGACCCAAGTTGTTACTCGTATAATATGCAGGTTGGATATGGGAGGGTTTAGAAACCTGTTTAGTTATAAATCCAGTATAGAGAATTTTGTACCAACCTGTACACCAAAGGAATTGTTCCTTTAGATACAGTGTTGCTGTGTCTTGGAAAATGCATAAGGGAATTGAAAAGTTACGATGCATCTAATCATTTTAAGTAATGCACCTGCGGTCTCATGTGAAAGTTATCAAGAATACAACTTCCACTTTGACAAAACTGTCTCAGAATGCATAATTTCCAAAGTAATTGCATTACGAACTACCCAAAGTAGGGACACGGAATTCTGCAACAACACTTAGTAACTTGCTACCGAATGCATTTTTGAAGAAATTAAACTGCATTGTTGATAAACAAGCATGTTCTAACAATTTGACAGTATTTATAGAGCTTATGACATGTTTTTGGCTGGTTTAAATGATCACTTTATACACTGTGTAATATTTACTTACAGTTAAATGTGATGTGAGACTGCTATTTGATGGTATTATTGTTATTATTAAAAGTAGGACACCATGATGTTGACTCGTAATTATAAAACAATACATTCAAAAATTTAACTAGAATTTAAGGAATATTTTCTTATTTTTATCATGAAATACTGCTTGGGTCGATGATTTTGAACTGCAGTATTATTTAAATATTACGTTACCCTGAACTGGTACATGAAGTATGAGACCAATCGATCATACTTTTATGCGATTAAAATTGAGATAATGCTGTTTGTTCTAGAAATAGCATCTTACCTCTTAAGATAGGTGGCAAGTAATCATAAATATAAGAGTTTCAATTTTACTTAAATAACCTTGATGAAGGAATAAAGATTCAAAGAATTTTGATTGTAAGATAAACACCGGATTCCGAAATAAAACCAAGAAATCTGTGTTATAATCAAATCTCTCCTTGCTGATTAAGGGAAAAAGAAAAATCTGCGAAATTTCATCCATCGTATTGGATTTTCAAAAAAAACTTTTGTTTAATCTTTGCAGTTTGCAAGGGGCATTTGGAGGGGGGGATCGGAAGGGTGAATTTCATCCCACACTACAGGTTTCATCCCCTAGTCTGTTTTACGCTGACTGACTCTCACCCCTTTAACTAAGCTCACCTTGCATCTACCTACGTTTTGCATGTATGCATAGCTGGGGCTTTTCAACATTTTCTACACGGGGATCTTTTTCTATGCACTGAATTTCATAACAACTACTTAAACAAATAATCTAGTCTAGCGCTTTCTGGTATATCGTTTATTAATTGGAAAAATAAACTATTCATTTTATTTTTAATATTCATAATTTAACTTAAAAAAGTATTATTGAAAATCATACACTTTATATCATTTTATAATAATATATCATAATGTGCAAAAACAGGCCATATAATAAAAAAGTTTACGTTTGTTTGCTCGAAATATCAAATCTCTTTAAGTTATTCACCATTGATTTGAAAATGTTACATAACGTTGCATCGGAACACGTGAATGTTTTTATACATCTTTCTATGACAGGTAAAAAAATATTTTTTTACTACTAAAACATTTTTTTTTACTGGAATGGCAGCGTCATCAGTTGAACATAACGGCAACAATCTTAATACTATAAAGTGATCAGCATTTTTAACTGCATTACAGTTTCATAGATTTTCAATATTTTCATTGCATCATTTCATTTCACTGCTGAGGTGTGCAGAGAAAATAAAACACCACACCAATATATCCTTGCAAACAATCTTCGCCCCTTCCATATTTGAATTATCAGATCGTGCCAGGTTTTTTTCGGTCTTCCTCTGCTTCTATTATCAATCAAATTCAACCCATAAATTTGTGTAACTATTATTTCTTCACTTATTCGATTCATATGCTCCGACCCTTTCAACACACCTTATATATTATTTTTAGACATTTCAGCAAAGATGAAGAAGAATATTGAGGTCTGGATATTAACGAAGCTGCCGACCGTCATAGGCCACATTAAGTGATCACTTTACACACGTGTAACATTCACCAACTCTACCCATTATTTGACAACCACACTACCCAAATTCTTGGAAGTTCTATATATATATATATATATATGAACCAATTTTGAAACATTATTGTTGAATCACTAGAACTTCACTAGAGACATCTATTGGTGAGATGAAAAGAAGCTTTTTATTTTTTTTATTACACTTTACATAATTTTAACGATAATATTTATCTCAGCCTTGCATTATTTCCAATCACAATTTGAATTTATATAAAAAAAATTGTACTTGGGATTTGGAATTTATTAAGTGAGAATCTACATAAAATAGCATGGTATTTTCTAGTAAGTAATTTTTTGTTGTCGTCCGTTATCATAATCCTAGCTAAATTTATGCTGAATTTTCCGTTTGCTTGGAAATCTGTATATTTTCTTTAAGCCAAGCTTAGTTGGATTTCTAAGCTTTGTGAGAGAAACCCGATTGTGTAATGTTGGTGTGAAATGTAAACTTCGGGCAGCCGAGCTGAGCTTAGAATTGTGTTGAATTGCCGAGCTGAGCTATTGTAGAATTAGACGTTGTCTCCGACATGCAAAATATCTAAATTTAAATGTCAGCAAGTCGAAATTGCTTGAAAATAGTTAATGTGACTTATTTTTTTTTAATAATTGGACGTAGAAACAAGGAAATAACATTCAATAAATATGCCAACGATATTAATAAAACCTTCCCTTATGATGCTAAAAAACATCTGCGTGCACCGGTGATATGTATTTTGTACAGCACATGAAAATGTTGTTTAAAAACGGGAAAAATGTGAATATTTCTAAATGTTGCTTTTATTGGGCATAATTAAAGTTGAAATGTAACAATTTTGTAATGATCGCTCTGGTAATAACCTTAAAAAACGGGGGAAAACATCGCAAGCAGTCGCAATAGCTAGCGTATCGACACGACCGCCACGTGAGACGATCTGCGCAATATTGGCTGCTGGCGGAGTAAACACACACGTAACGACATGCGCGTATACTTACAAAGCCGCCACACGCGCACACATAGAAACGTTTGTGTATTAGTGATTTTTTTCCTGATTTTTTCACACATTATTTATTTAAGTTGCTGCAAATGAAAAACTTTATATTATAATGCTTTTATGTAATACATAATTATATTATTGCGAGCCCGTATCTATTTTTTTAATTTTATATTGATATTCTCATTTAAAAAGTTGAGTTGTAGAAAATACATATCACCGGGAGGGGAAGGTTAAATAAGTCATAATCTTTGATCGACTACCAAGCCAAGTAAAAATTAAAATTTCTGACCCTGATGAGTAAGTAAAAGTGGTTTTCTATCACATTTAAATTTTTGGATAGTCTAAAATTTAAGTTACTTAAGGTATATCGACGTTAAAAAAATATTAAGCTACTTCCAGTGACTTTGTTCAGATAATTATCAATTGGCTAATATTTTTTAATTCTATTTTTTATCGATTTGGTATTAACTTCGAATGACATGTTAATTATAATGTTGACTATTAATTGAGTTTTATTTCACTCGACTATAAAACTATGAATGTTTTCATCGACAGGTGATCACAAAAACTAAAAAGCAAAAAATTATTCTATTAGTGGTATAATAGGTACAAGTGTATAATTGTGAATAATTTTTTAATTTCAATTAAATACAGTTTTCATTTTAAAATATTATTGGTAGTTTAAAGATTCAAATACAATATTAAAATTTTAATTGAACATTTGTAAAAAACTTTTTTGATTTTTTAATGTCTGTGCATCTAAATTTCACTTATGTTAACATTTGTTAATGAATAATAAAATATATAAAAATTATAAACAAATATAAACATGTATTGTATATTATAAACATAAATATTTTCGAAACAAATCTTAATGTGTTTTATCGAAAGAAAAAAAATCGTAAAGTTATTAATCAATTTGAAATATTTTCCTCACAAGTGTTCCGGTTCTCTGCTTTTTCACGAAACTCTTTTAATATAAATTTTACAGAACAGTTCGCATTTTCTGGTGAGGCTTTCTCCCCTCATCTACTCCTAACCTCCACAGGTAGAAAGATACCACTGTTAAGGGTAAAAAAGCAGTGAAATAAGGACCATCACCGCTGAGAAAATGAGAATCCGAATATTAAATAATTTTATATTAAATAATCCAAATAATTTTAATAAACTACCGTATTTCGTTCGCTGTATAGAACGTATTCTCCTTTTTTGCTTAGTGTCATTGCTTATCAAGAAACTTGTATGTGTCATGTTTCATATGTTCATCTATGCAAGGTAGGGAATCCATCCAAAGTAAATTAGGAATATATGTGTACGTAATAAGAGTCATTTTAATGCCGTATATTATTATATTTTATACCTGGGATGGTGGCACCCTTTTGCGCTGTTACCAACAAGTAGCATAGCCCAGGTTGCAGTCTGTGAGTGTAAGGGTTGGTTCTAAGGTAGTGTTAAGGGAAGAGAGCTGTACTTGGTACTCGGCACTCGGTACTTGGCACGCAGCCCGACGTCTGTCTGGTGTATTGTTGCTGAGGTTTAATCCCCGGTCGCTTTTTTCTATTAATTAGTGCTGCCTCTCGCGATCAATATTCTGTTTATCTTAGATGTAAAAAAGTGTAACCAAAAAAATTTATACTAAATTAATATATATACCTAGATTAAAACATTGCTTTGGAAATAAGAATAAACAACAGTTGTAGAAGGTATTTGCTTGTTTTAATTTTCACTTCACACTCTAAGGTGAATGGAAAATATTTACGGATAAAAATTGGATTAATCGATTGACGATATTTCTATAGTAGGATAAATAAATAGGAGGAAATATGGAATAAAATGAAGTTGTTTTTTTAAATCTAATTATTACTCTAGGTTTTATGAAGTAATCACTTAGCAAGTTCACTCAAGTTAGCCTTGTAAATACCCTGTCTTTTGGTATTCATAATATTTTCATTCTTGTTGAACTTAAAAAAAATTCAATACAACCAGGAAGCCTAGAGGTACTTAAAATTGAATAACAAAAAAAGTTAAAAATTGGAGTATGTAATTGAATAATGGAACTTCAAAACCGTGTAAAATAATAAGGGGCAAATATGAAATAAAATGTGTTTTGTTGCCTGTTTTAAATCTAATTATTGTTCAAAAGGATGCGTAGAATAAAAGTAACAATACATTATGCAAATCTTTGCGAAATGGTTTTGCCTTTTGTAAATTATATTTTGTTTTGACGTGAGACAAACAATGCCGGCGGAAGTGCACATTGTAAAATATTTACGTTGTACGGAAATGGCTTCGTTTGTACATAAAATGTCAGTCTTCATTTTCTACTTTACCCATTCGATAAGAGCTTTTTACTCTGTGTTTTGTTGGAAAAATCAGCCAAATGCACTCGCAGGTCTGACGTACCTACATAACTTGATACAACATACATCGCGAGCTGACAATATCTAATATCACACAAACACATCTTGCTTTTTGAACAATTTACTTCGAAAGATTGATCATGATATTAAAAGGAGAGTAAGTGTTGGGAATAAAGGGAATGGTACACTGAATACATTTTAAGGAAAAATTATCAACGAATATATTTTTTTTTAAATCTCCTTTTCATCCATTGTTTACTTTGTGTAATACCACTTGTATAAACACTTATTCGTGACTATCGGTTTCGGGAAATCATTCCGTCGCCAGGTAATGAAAATAAAATTATTACGATTTGACATATGTACAAAAATAAAACTTTGAAAGAGAGAAAAAAATATTACAAAAGTTTAGAAACATTGATTTTTTATGATCGATTTTTTACTACATTAAATACACATTAAAAACTTTGTAAAGCATTGTTTATTACATTCAAAGAAATATTCTCCTTTTTAATGGGGTCCTTATTTACATTATTTAAAGTAGTTCTATATTACATTCCAATATTTAATAGGTCTTGATACCAGTAGTGAATACAGTAAAGTGGCGCATTTCATGGAACTTTGTTATTCTTCCTGTTGAAAGTGGAAAAGTGTGGTACAAAGTGGACATAATGCTTCTACTTTATGTTACAAAGAGGCTTCGATGCAGTATCATTAGTATGAATTTTTCTTCAAACCCCCTGAAAGTTGGTTACAATTTGTAGAAGCACATAAACTTACGAGAAGAACTCATATTTTCCATTAGAAGCATCTGAAAATCAGCCATTCATTCAGATTCGTAAAACAGACAATACAACCTATTGAAACCCTTTGTAAAGGATAAAACATATAATTGTCAAAGAAATTTGTAAGAAGAATGTTTATAAAATAGTTTCCGAGAAGATCTTCAATTGAATTATTTTCTTTGTTTTTAAATCTTTTATCATGTGAATTTGAATATAAAACAACCTTTTAATATTAAAAAAATAACTATTTACAATAAAAAATCAATCATTATTGAATTTATAGAACCGGAATACTAATAAATTTAGGAACCTAGGTACATACATTTTACGTATGTTCCTAATTAAATATCGACAAACTTACATACATTTTACGTATGTTCCTAATTAAATATCGACAAACTTAGTAAAAAGTAACGTTGGAATAATATTGTGTAATTTTATGAATATTGTTTAAATAAACTACCCTATCTTTGTTCAATTCATTTAAATAATGATGAACCGATGTCTTTATAGTGAACTGTCTTGTTAGGTAAGTTATTTGTATATAAAACTATATAAAAACTGCGCATAAACATGCATGAATGAATATTTAAATATTTATATATATATATATATATATATATATATATATATATATATATATATATATATATATATATATATATATATATATATATATATATATATATATATATATATATATATATATATATATATATATATATATATATATATATATATATATATATATATATATATATATATATATATATATATATATATATATATATATATATATATATATATATATATATATATATATATATATATATATATATATATATATATATATATATATATATATATATATATATATATATATATATATATAAATATTTATATATATATATTTATAGATATATATATATATATATATATATATATATATATATATATATATATATACATATATATATATATATATACATATATATATATATATATATATATATATATATATATATATATATATATATATATATATATATATATATGTGTGTGTGTGTAAAAAGTAATTATAATAATAATCGCATTCGAATCGTTGATGGAATATAGGCCTAAGGGTAAAAAACAATTTTATTTGTTTAATTTATTAGTAAATATTTCTTATTTACTAATAAATAAAAATACTAGACTTATGGTATAAATTCAATAATTGTAACATTTAACAAATTTAATAATTGTAACCTTTTTTAACAAGCACTTAAAATGACTTATTTTACAAGTAAATTTACTTCACTTGCATAAATACACATATTTATAGGAGCCCACAGTTACAGGCATGTAATTTTGAAAACGTTTGCCTGTGAAGATCTAATTAAATTCATTTCTAGAGCAGTGTCGCTAAACGCTTTCTACTTTATTATCCAAATTAGAAAACACCCAGTTCCAAGTGGAATTGTGTGCAGTACACATTACCGCGTTAGTTGTGTACTCCATTTGTGGTCAGAATGTCACTGCGAATAATTCACTTACAATGTACGAAAAGCTCATTATGTCTCCAACAAATGATCAAGCGAAATAGAACTACGTTAAACGAATGTATCCTTTAATTAAGTCATAGTTCCGTATTTAAACAAAGTAATTGTCTATATGGACACCTTTTTTAACACAAATATTCTACATTTTCATATTTATTTTGGTAAATATCTAAGCAAGGTCAATAAATCATTTTCATTATGTAAATTTGATAAACAATGGAAACATTTAAACGTTCCTTCATTATTTTAAGAAAAGTCAGATTACTTAAAAAAAGTACATAATACGATAAATGGGCACTTTCCTGTTCTTATTTTTTTTTAATTTTATGAACCAGGTCCATTTAAAATTATAATTATACAAATTTCAAATCTGAGAGAACAAGATAAACTGAAATAAAAATATATTAGTTTAAAAAATTTATAAATATTTTTTAATAATAAATCAATATTTCAAAAGGGATGATTTTTAATGAAAATAAGTCTACTATTCGCTATATATCCGTAAATTTTGTATAATATGTGGCTATTTATTTTTCTTCTGCTTCTGACCCTTATCCGCACTCCATGGTGCATAGAACAAACACTACATTAGATTGATGCAATGATAATTTGATCGTTTGATACATAAAGGTGAGGTGATTAGTCCTGCTTGCTTCAAGTACCAGTCTTGGGTAATATTAAATAAATGTTTGCGTTTTAAAGACACGTATTTTTAATGATTTCAAAAGTTTAACAAACCGATATTTCCATTTTTATATTTTGATTAAAAATTAGTAAATGTTGTTATTTGCAAACAATCACATAGTGACACTAGCAAAATAATTCATTTATTGTGTTTTACAGGTTATTTACTTCAAATTTATCGCTATATAAACCAAATTGGACGCCTAACAATAAAATTGTACGTTTAACAAATCAAATTGGATGTTTATCGAAATAAATAGAATATTATATAGAACTTTATAACGAAGTTAGTTTTGTTTGTAAATAAAGTCAAAGCAGTACTCATGATTCAGAGTGGTATTGAAAATTTTGTCTGAAAACTTCAATACACATCGCTCGCATAGACTATGACAGCGCCCAGCGCAGGCTTGTCAACTTGACGATGAACGCACTTGCTAGTCTTAATGATAAAAAAAATTGGGCAGAAATTCACACTAACGGTAAATGTAGTACTAATATGAATAAATCATATTTAAAAAAAAAATCAATCTTCCTTATAAAATAAAATAAAACGTCAATTTGATATGTAATTAAGTTTGTCGAACGTCAAATTTGAAGTAAAATAACCTGTGAGTATACAAGAAACAAGGTAACATTTTAGCAGAGTACAAAGTTAATTTCTTAGAATGTGGAGAATGATATGATAAATGAAATGAAAATAAGACAGTAATTAATAAAATAATAATAAATCTGCTTGTAGTGTATCAAATTATTCACTAAAGACGTGAGAAGATAGACTATAAAACAGCATTTGTGTTTGATCTCCACAGGCATTTTTTTGCACTATGCTTTTATTTTTTAAGGCTCGTTTCACAATGGGGGCTTATTTTTGCTTGAATATTAGAATATTAAAATTCAACGTTAATCGTACCGAAGTCTGGCCGTTTTCTTTTGTTTTCTTTTTATTTACCCAGTACCTTTGTCTGAGTTGTATGGGAATGCGCCTGTATGGCTTACTTTTTCCTTTGAGAGCTATTTTTATTGAAGCCTTTCACAAGCTGACTGAAGTTGGCTCACAATAAAACGGTCATAAAATTTATTCTGGTGCATGTTACAATATATCAATGTTATGTAATAATAATACATCATTTCGTGTAACGTAATTATGAATAATGCAATTTAATCATTTTCATTAATGATCTCTGCTAAATCAAAAAAATCTTAAACCAGCTTCACGTAAACCCCATAATATTTAAGATATACATGTATGAATAAGTTCCAAAAAAATCAGTATTGTTTCTTTTTGTTGACATTTGAAGATTTAAAAAATTATTCTACATGAGAAATCTCTTACCCCAAAATTAATTGTCATTTATTTACTCGCCAGTCACTTAGTCGTAATATCTTAGTATTTTTTATTTAAGTTTAACTTAGTAAATACAACTATTTCTTTTCAAAACTTCTTTAAAAAAAAACAAAATTCATATTTGCAAATGTAAAATCATTTTGAATGTACTACACACACACACACACACACACACACACACACA